>NW_004949172.1:1790157-1792793 GCF_000317375.1 Microtus ochrogaster | reverse complement strand
ATTTACCAGTCTGTGTTTCGGTGTTTTCACAGTGTAACAACAATGTCTGCACTGACTAATCACAACTGTCATACCCTTGTGCTTGGTAGCTTCGAGAAAAATATGGAGACGTGTTCACAGTGCACCTGGGACCGAGGCCCGTGGTCATGTTATATGGGACAGATGCCATAAGGGAGGCTCTGGTGGACCAAGCTGAGGCTTTCTCTGGCCGTGGGACAATTGCTGTGCTTGAGCCAATTGTACAGGGATATGGTGAGATACGGGACAGGGTGAATTGGCAGATGTGGTCTGGGAAGATGTGGGTGAGAGGTGGAACCCAAGCTGCAGGAAAGGACTCAGGGTCTTTGAACTTCTGTTATAACCCAGCCATGCTTCCCCTACATTCTTAGGTGTGATCTTTGCTAATGGAGAACGCTGGAAGACCCTTAGGCGATTCTCTCTGGCCACCATGAAGGACTTAGGAATGGGCAAGCGGAGTGTGGAGGAGCGGATTCAGGAGGAGGCCCGATGTGTGGTGGAGGAGCTGCGGAAATCCCAGGGTGAGTCCCAGAGAATGAGCAGAAAGGAAGATGGTGACACAGGGACCTGAGTGCAGAGCCTAAGAAAGAGAAAGACAAGGGTAGAGAAACAGACAGACAGACAGTCACACACACACACACACACACACACACACACACACACACACACGGACATTGGAAGGATGAGCAAAGGACACAGGTAGAAAGAGAGAATCACAAGAGCAGGAAAGAAACGTGAGGTATATTGTTTCCAAAATATCTCAGAAGCACGTACTGCCCATGGTGGTCACCTCTCTTCAGAAAAATCAGTCTCTGTGTTAATTCTTTTTGTCACTTAGGTAGTTTTGGTGGACACCCATCCTCTCAGAACTCAAAAGTTGAAACAAGATGACCATGAGATCAAGGCCAGCCCTGTCTACAATGTGAGGTCCTGTCTTTGATGTGGCTGTGGCTGAGTTGTGCAGAGCTTACAGCACCACATACAGTGGGCATGGTCCTGCATGTGTGTAATCCCAGCACTCCAGAGGTGGAGGCAGGAGGATGAGATTTCCAAGTTCTTCTTGTACTGCACAAAATGTTCGTAATTGCCCGCTATCCCTGTGCCCCTCCACCGTCTCATCAAAGGCAAACACAGACTTTAAGTCAATGAAGGGAAGGGAACAGGAAGACCTGCAGACATGAGATAAGCAGGGAACTGTGTTTTCTTCCTTGTGAGTGTGTTGGTGAGCAGCAGTGAGCACAGAGGCTCATGGGAGTTTGATTTTGGTAAAAATTAGAGGTACTCTGAGGGTATTTTAAGTTTTCTGTATCAAGGGCACATTGGTAACAAGACCGTTGCTTGCACCTCCACTTCTTTACACGGGGTATTTGTCATCTCTTATTGACCTTTCTCTGGAGATCTGAGAGGTCAGTGCGGAGGTGGGGAGGGAAGAAAGGTGCAGAGGCTGAGAAGAACAATGGGAGAAAGAAGTCAGTGATGGAGGGACCCAGAGGAAGAGAAACAAGTGGAGAATCAAGCTAAAAATGGATTAAGAGTGAAGCTGCTGAGCCCCAGAAAGTATCCTCATAGAGACCACAGACAAGCCAGACTCAGGGTGAAGGGAAAGAGTAACCTAAAAATGTTACACTGATACAGCCCTACCACTGGCAGAGTCCATGCTTGAACCTGGCGCAAAAAGGCTACATGCAGCAGTGGCTGATGGATTCTGGAACACCATGGAGCTCAAAAGTCAGAGAAGAGAGAAATGGAAGAAATCAGAGAAGATAGGGATGGAAGAAGTCAGAGAAGGGATGGAGAATATCAAAGAAGGGATGGAGGAAATCAGGAAAGTAGAGTGGAAGTCAGAGAAGGGGTGGGGGAAGTCAGAGAAGGAATGGAGGAATTTACAGATGGGTTGGAGGAAGTTAAGAAGAAATAGATGAAGACAGGCAGATGGCCATGGAGTGTACAGGGCTTGTAATTGACACAGCCATCCCTGAACTCTTCTGTGCACCATTCCTGCCAGTGGCAGTTAGCTAACAGTTCAGAGTGAGGATGTCTTCCTGGGAGGAGGAGCAGGTGCAGACTGACTGAACTCACTCTAAGTCTTATTCCTAGAATCCTAATTGCAGCAATGTTCCAGCCATGATTAGCTGAGCTTCTTTGGTGAAGGTGCATCCTTTCTGTATATAGAAATAGCATCCCATATTCTGTACAGTACTGAGGGAGTTAAATAAAAGGATGCATGCATCTCTGAGTGAAGATCCCAAGCTCTTATGTGCACCATATGTGCAAATGTGTTGCTTTTCATTGAGCAGTGAGTGGTGGGGACAACTTTACAGAGATGGGGTTGAAGCCAAATACTCCCCTAATTCTGTATTCCCTGTCTCCTGTCCTGTATCCTCCTCCAGGAGCCCCCCTGGACCCCACCTTCATCTTCCAGTCCATCACAGCCAACATCATCTGCTCCATTGTCTTTGGAGAGCGCTTTGACTACAAAGACCGCCAGTTTCTGAGCCTTTTGCACCTGATCTATCAGATCTTCTCGCTCATCAGCTCATTCTCCAGCCAGGTCAGTGGGTGGGAAGAGAGGAGCATTGAAGGTAGAGGAAAGATAAGGCTGCTTAGTGATTATAGAA
>NW_004949172.1:1787540-1788622 GCF_000317375.1 Microtus ochrogaster | reverse complement strand
TGAGAGAGACATGAGACTCTTACATCTGGAGCTCTGAAGGCTTTGGTCAACTTCTAACCTAAGGCAGTGCTGTGGGTGGTGTGTGAATGAACACTCAGCTGGTCCATTTCCATTGTTTTCTGCTATAACTTGAAGGTCGATTCATCTGTCCCTTTTCCCTCCCTCCGTCCCTCCGTCCCTCCGTCCCTCCTTCCCTCCTTCCCTCCTCCTTCCTTCCTTCCTTCCTTCCTTCCTTCCTCCCTCCCTTTCATCTTTCTTTCTTTCTTTCTTTTTCTTTCTTTCTTTCCTTCTTTTGTTTATTCATCCATCTGATACTCACTCCTCTTTCTGTCCATCCACCTGTTCATCTATTTACCATTCTATTCGTGTTTCATCCATTATCTAACATCTATATATTCATTTTCCCTCTACACACCTGTGCGCCCACACATTAATCCTCTGCCCATCTTCTCTGTACTCATAGATGATTAATCCTTGATTCTTTCATCTCTGTTTGACCCAGTGACATATACTTCATTCATTTATGTGAATGAATCAGTTTGTGAGTTTTATTCTTTCACAGCTATTTGAGCAGGCTCTCTGTCATTCATATACAAATCTTCTCATTCCTTAAGCCTTACAACTGGCCTTTGAATTAACCCTTCATGTGTCCATCTATTCCTCTATGTATTTATTTACAAATTCATTTATTTATTTGTAATTTTCTCATCATTCAACAACCTACCTGTTTTTTCCTATAGCTGCTCATTTATCCATCCACATATTTGCTTTATGTTTGGTTAGTTGTAGTCATTGATGCATTTGTGTATGCTCCATTTTTTGAGTTGTTAATTGATTAATACAGAGAGTAAGAAATAGAATATGGACATTCAGTTTTGCTTTGCTCATTTCACTCACCCAGCAATCTTTCCTTTATTAATCGACTCATCCACTGCTTGGCTGACTTCCACACTCACATTCTAAGAATCTGAAATCGATGTGATGTTGTTGTGAGTTTGTCTGCTGCAGTTCATGTGTGGAGGTGGGAGGACAACTTTGTGCAGTTGGGTCTCTCCTGCACATTCACACGGGTTCTGATGTCA
>NW_004949172.1:1776060-1785040 GCF_000317375.1 Microtus ochrogaster | reverse complement strand
TTTTTTTTTTTGAGCAGTAGCGTTTTGTTTTATCCTAGGTCTCTGGGCTATCTAGTCCCTGGTTCTTGGTCACTCAAGCAATGCCGCATATTCAAACCGTACATTGGATAATTACTCCCACAATGCACTGCATTGTGCCACTGTTGAGCCCTAGTATATCATATGGTTCATCACAGATTTTGTGGCTGGGTTGGTATATACATGTTTTAAAGGAAGTTCTTATTCATCCCATCTGTCCAGCCAGCTTACACCCAAAATAATCACACAGAAATTGTATTCATTAAAACACTGCTTGGCCATTAGCTCTAACTTCTTATTGGCTAACTCTTACATTTTAGTTTAACCCATCTCCATTAATCTGTGTTTCTCTACGTGGCATTGGCTTGCCGGAGATTCTAACTGGTATCTGTCTCAGGCAGAGGATCCATGGCTTCTCTCTGACTCTGCCCTTCTTTCTCTCAGCCTTCAGTTTTCTTTTCTCTGCCTATCTAAATTCTGCCCTATTAACTAGGCCAAGGCAGTTTCTTTTTCATTAACCAATGAAAGCAACAAACAGAAGGAACTCCTACACCATATACATTTGTCTTTTAGTAGCCTGTAGAATACCTTCCTATGTCAAAAATGCTAGATCACAGGGTGAAAGTTCTATATAGGCAACAGCTAGATGTCTCCAGTACAATGAGTTGTTTGGGTTATTCTCTTCCCCAATGGGCCTTGTTGTCAGTTTGTGGAGTCAACCTATTGTCTTGGAAACAGCCTTGGGTTGTTTGGGGGTCTTCCATGGGACCCTTTTGGCCAGCAACTCAAATGAATGTAGCTCAGTCCTGAAACTAGAAGCTTCATTTAGTGAGAAGAGATGGCCAGTTGGGACCATGTCTTCTCTCATTATTTGGAGACTTCATTTGAATTGCCTTTCTGTAGTTTAGGAAGTTTCTACTGCACTAGGTTTCCAAACCAACACTCAAAGCCCCTCAATTTTAGCTGTCTCCCCACATATTTTATTACTTAAGCCCATATCTCCACCAACTTAAACATCCCATTCCTGTCCCTTCTCATGCCCCTAGTCTATCCATGAACCCAGGGAGATTCATATTCCCTTCCTAGTACTTTTGTCTGTATCTAACCTTTCTGGGTCTATGGACTGTAGTTTAGTTATCATTTATTTAATGGTTAATATCCACTTGTAAGTGAGTACATGCCATGAGTGTCTTTCTGGTTTGGGCCACGTCACATAGGATTCTTTTCCAGTTCCATCACTTTGCCCGAAATTTCATGATGCAGGTTTTTTTTACATAGAATCCATATTTTATTTTATTTATTAAAAATTTGTGCCTCCCCCCCTCCTCCCTTTTCTCTCCTCCTCCCCCCACTCCCCACCCCCTCCCTCTCCAGTCCTAAGAGCAGTCAGGGTTCCCTGCCCTGTGGGAAGTTGAAGGTCCTCCCCCCTCCATCCAGGTCTGTTTTTTTAAACAGCTGGATAATACTCCATTGTATAAATGTAACACATTTTATTCATCTTTCTTTTGAGTAATATGTAGGTTGTTTCTAATTCTGGCTTCTAATACTAGAACAGCAATGAGTGTGTTTGAACAAGTGTCTGTATGGTAGGATTAAGCGTCCTTTGGGTATATGCCCAAGAGTGGTATAGCTGCGTCTGGAAAAAGGTGGGTTCCTAACTTTATAGGGAAATGCCACGCTGATTTGCATAGTGGCTGTATAAGTTTGCACTCCACCCACAATGGAGGAGTGTTCCCCTTACTCCACATCCTCTCCAGCATGTGCTGTCACTTGTGTTATTGATCTTAGCCATTCTAAAGGTGTAAGAAGGAAACCCCAACTCATTATGATTAATATTTCCCAGATGACTAAAGCTGCTGAACATTTCTTTAAATGTTTCTCAGCCATATGAGTTTGCTCTATTGAGAATTCTCTGTTAAAATCTGTATGCCATTTTTTGGATTATCTCTTTTTATGTCTAATTGCCTGAGTTCTTATTATATTTTGAATATTAGTCTTGTATTTGATGTGGAGTTGGTAATAGTCTTTCCTCTTCTGTAGGCTGCCACATTTGACCTAATGATGATGACCTTCATCTTGCAAAAGGCTTTCATTTTCATGAGTTCCCACTTTTAATTGTTGATCGTAGTGTCTGTGCTATTCTTGTTCTGTTCAGGAAGTCATCACCAGTGTGAATGAGTTCAAATCTATTCCCCACTTTCTCTTCTATTATGCTCAGTGTATCTGGTTTTATGTTAAGGTTTTGATGCATCTGAGTTGAGTTGTGTGCAGTGTAGTGAGTTTGGACCTATTTGCATTCTCCTACATGCAGTCATCCCATTTGACCAGCACCTTTTGTTGAGGATGCTGTCTTTTTTCCCAGTGTGTATTTCTATCTTCTTTGGAAGGACGTTGTTTTTACTATGCTAATCCTACTGATTTATCAGCATAGGAGATCTTTCCATCTTCTCATGTCTTCTCCAATTCTTTCTCAAAGACTTGAAGTTTTTATTGCACAAGCCTTTCACTTGCTTGGTTAGAGTTACCCCAGGATATTTATATTATGTGAAGCTATTGTGAAAGGTGTTGTTTCCCTTGGTTCTTTCTCAGTTCGTTTGTCAGTTGTATATTGCAAGGTTTTTGTGAGTTAATTTTGTGTTCAGCTATTTTACTGAAAGTGTTTATCAGCTGTAAGAATTACCCAGTGGAAATTTTTGGGACACACACACACACAGACACACACACACAACTATATCATCTGATAATAAGCATATTTTAACTTCTTCCTTTTCAATTTGTATGCCCTTGGTCTCCTTCAGTTGTATTATTACTTTAGCTATGACTTCAAGTATTCAATTGAATAGATGTTTAGATTTTAGACAACATTATCTTGTTCTGAATTTTAGTGGAATTGCTTTGAGTTCCTCTCTCTTCAAGTTGATGTGGGCTGTAGGCATGCTGTAAACTGTCTTTGTTATGTGTAGGTGCGTCCCTTGTGTCTCTGTACTCTCCAGTACATTTATCATGAAGGGGCATTGGTTATTGTTAAAGTCTTTTCTGCATCTAATAAGATGAGCACATGGGTTTTCTTTCATTTTATTTATATTTATTAATGTTTCATATATTGAACCATCCTAGATCTCTGGAATGAAACCTTTGATCATGGTAGATGATCTTTTTGATGTGTTCTTGGATTTTATAGAGTACTTTTGCCTTTATAAGGCAAATTAGCCTGTGATTCTCTTTCTTTGTTGTTTGGGTGTCAGGGCAACGGTTGTCTCATAAAATGAACTGGACAATATTAGTTCTGTTTCTATTTTGTGGAATAATTTGAAGCGTATTGACATGAACTCCTCTTTGAAAGTCTGATGGAATTCTGTTTTGAAACTTTCTGTTCCTAGGTTTTCTTTTTTTTTTCCTGAGATGTGGGAGGAGGGGAGGTTGAGAGATTTTCAGTGACTGTTTCTATTTTTCTAGGGATTATAGGTCTGTTTAAATTCCTTATTTGACATTGATTTAACTTTTATAAGTAGTACCTATCAAGAAAAATATCCATTTCTTTTAGAGTTTTCAATTTGGTGGAATACAAGTTTTTTAAATATGTTCTTTAAATTGTCTGATTTCCTCGGTGGGCTCTAGTGGAGACACACTGTCCTGGCTGTTCTTGATTGTGTTTTAATGCTGGCATCCAGGAATCTGCTTTTGGGGTGATTATAGATCTAGGTGCCGATTTCTGGGTTTGTCTTTTTTGGGTGGGTGTTTGGTTTCTGGGTTTTAGGTCAGCGTTATGGTTGTGTGTTGCCTCTTAGTGTATTTTCTGTGGACATGTTTTTCTGCCCTGCCCACCTGGTGTGTTCCCAAGGAATGCCTGGTGGTGTTGGAGGCTGGGATAATGGGCTGAGTTGGGGGAAGGAAGATTGGAGGAGAAGATCTTTGTGATTCATTGGGGATGGGGTAGGGAGGCAAGGGAGAGCACAGCAGGCATTCTGCTGCAGAGCTGGAGGTGAGATGGGGACAGTAGGGGTGGATCTGGAGAATCAGAAAGAGAAGTGTGGATTCTCTGTCAGCCTATCTGCTTCCCTGGTCATTGTGGCCTTTGGGTTAGTAAAGGGTGTCTTATGGGGAAGATCAGGGAAATCCAAAGAGATGGGGAATGTGGGTAGGGAAGGCTGCAGCAAGGGTTCTGTTGCAGAGGTGGAATGAGGCCTGGGGTTTGGTTCTTGGGGGACAGAGGGAGAGGTGAAGATCTGCAGTCAGCCTACCTGGATCCAGGGCAGGAGTGGAGTGTGGGTTAGCAGAGAGAGTGCGAATTGTTTTTCTTAGGGAACAACAACAAGAACAAATGACATCATCTATAAACTGCCATGAGCTTGTAAGGTCTTGGGGCTAGGGAGGGATTTATCTGTGAGCACTGGGGAGATGAGGCATGTCCTGACACACCTGTCTGTATTAAATACTCATTGGCTTGTTAAACTCTAAGAGAGATCAAAATTACTAACATTTATTTTTTCCAAGAACCCATTCATTTTGGATAATCTCCTGAACTAGAGAAACGTCAGAGTTACAGTACCCATCGATGTCTGTAGACCAACGGGCATTGGGCATGGACAAACAGCTTGATGGGTGCCAGCTCTGCTTTTGCCCCACTTGGCCATGCTGAGGTCATTGGCAGCCATAGGTCAACTGCTGTGAGTGACTGAGTTTTGTTCTTCACTGGAAGAATATAATGTCAAATTAGTGTGTTGTTCAGTTGCCTGTGTTTGGTTACTTTGTTAAGTACAGAAGCTGCATCTGCCCAAATTTAATTCAGTTGAATGGACTCTATGGGATGTAAACATAGAAAATTTGTGTTCAGGTTTCTTATCTGAATACAAATAGAATTAAAGGTTCTAGAAACAACTGGTTAGCTTTTAGTTGCCCCCCCCCACCATCATGCTAGGGATGGAGCCCAATTCTATGTGTTACCATGGTAAGCAAGTTCTTCTCTTCTAGAGTCTACACCTACAGATTCCCCTTTGTGCATTCTAGAGATGCTCTCCTGCTGAGCATGTCTGTTTTCACCCCTCATAGAGGGATTTCAGGCAAGTGTTCTCCTGCTGAGCCATGTCTCCTCTAGGAAATTTCTAGTCCTGAGTTCCAAGTGACTTCAGTGTCCCTGAGCTTAGTCCTGCTCCTGAATTGTTCATATGACTGTCCCAAGTGTAGGAAGGCAGGGATGTGAAAAATAAATTGAGACAAATCAACGATAGAGAGCTATGGAGACTGAGACATATTCCAATAAAGAGAGGCACACAGGGACACAAGGAATCTACAATAGGAGGCTGCCTTCCATGCTAAGAAGTCTCACTGACCCTTGCACCAATTGTTTAAGGTTTTGTGAAACTCTTACTGTTCTCACTTGAATTGCAGGTTGATGATCAATATTATTCTTATCCATTGCAATGGGAGAGTTATCTGGGTTTAGGCATGAAACAGTCTGAAGGTTATATACTGTGCTGGGCTCACATGGCTCATTCTCTGTACCCACAGGAAAGCGCATTTGTCTTGGCGAAGGAATTGCCCACAACGAATTGTTTCTTTTCTTCACCACCATCCTCCAGAACTTCTCTGTGTCCAGTCCTGTGGTTCCTAAGGACATTGATCTCAGGCCCAAGGAGAGTGGCTTGACCAAAGTGGCTCCAACATACCAGATCCAGTTCTTGTCCCGCTGACTGGGCTGAGGTGTCCAGGTGTCCCCACTCCTGTTGAGAATGACCCCATCTTCTGCCTCTGAGACCTGCTGCCAACCAGGCTGTAGGTCACTGCTTACACCCTTCTACCTTAATGCAGCTTTTGCAAAGCTCCAAGGGGTGTTCTTCTGCCCTGAGAATGGCACTGGGGAAATCACTCAGTGTCTTTCTTGATGTGTGAACTGAGAGACTTCAGAAGGCCACATCTCATGCTGAGTCAGTTCCCTATTGCACCCAGCAACCACAGTTTCTATGTAGAGACTTCTGGTGTCCATCATCTAATCTAATGGATGCTGGCCATGTCAGAAGATCAGCAGGTGAAATTGAAGTTCAAGGTGTCATTTCATCATGAGGAAAACTCTGTGATGGCTTAACATGTTTTGTTCAAGACTATGAGGACAAAGACTCTGCAATATTTGTTGATTCCACTTTGTTTTTACATGTTTGTTGCTACAATCTTTCCCTGGTATCTGGCTTGGTACAAGTAGATATGAGGAGACCCTACTGTCTGTAACATACTATGTTTCTCTCATGAAAAAAACCTGATATACTGGGCATTTTTATCTGTGGGTTGTCAAGAAGATGCTTCTTCCACAACTGTGCTGTCTAATTGATATAATGTTAGCTAATACAGAATTTTGATAAATAAAAGTGAACACAAGGAGATAATACACAGACAGTGCCTATGAGTTCCCCCTGAGGGTCTGCTACAGATCCCAACTCAAGTTAAGAAAAACAATGAGCCAGCTGTCTCAAATTCCCTGAATCTTAATGCTCAGAAATGTGTCACAGGTTTTAGTGTGCACCATTAGTTGAAATAAAGCTTCAAAATAACTTTGGATTGGACCAGATGCCTTGATCATTGTGCTTTTAAGATAAACTACCCCAGAAAACCAATCTAACATTCAGAAGACACATAGCTGAGCTGCTGATTCATTTAGGCTGGATTCATAAATACAAAACAGCCCAGTTATTGCCAGCTGACAGATGACTAACTTCTTGCACCCATTCCTGACCTCAAATTGCTGATACAGGTGTGCACCCTGAAGACTTGTGTCTTGTTGACTATGTCTTTGCTATACAGAAGCTTCTCAATATAGGAGATCTCATTTATTAATTGTTTCTCTCAATGTTTGTGCCACATAGGCTATGTTTGAGATTTACCAATGCATTCAAGTGTACTTCTAACTTTTTCTTCTATGAGGTTCAATGTGGTTAGTTTTATGTTGAGGACTTTGATTCATTTGGATTTCAGTTTAGTGTTGGAACTTTTTCATTCTTCTGCATGTTGATGTCTAGTTAGGTCAGCATCATTAGTTAAATATGCTTTCCTTTTCCATTTTCCTATCAGCTAGGAAAATTTGCAACTAAGAAGAGGATAGTTTACAAACTTTTAACTAAATATATAATGGTTAAAGCCTTAGTTGTAATATTCTTATGGGAGATGTTGAGCTACAAAGTAAAATTTTTAAAGGGAGCAATGAGCCAGTTTCCAATAGAGAGCTTATAAAACCTGACTAACAGGTACTCGAGCAGGTAGAGTATAGATCAACAGGTAGAGTATACAATAATCAGCATGTACAGTATAACAATTATGATTCAGCTATGCCAAGTGTGTGTATTAAGTATAAAACTTATTCTACAGCACTTTTATAAAAAAACCAAGATTCTTTTTATGTCTGCAAATTCCCATTTTTGCCAGTTAAGTTATTAAACTTTTAACTTAAAGTAGTATCTTGTCTAATAAAAAGAACAGGATGAAATCTAGGAGATAGTTTAGCAGAGAATTGAATATGATCAATGTTTCTTATACTAGGCAATATATTAACTAATAATTTTAAGATATTGATTCTTGGACAATTGTATTTGCTCAATTCAATGGCCATAGTAATGGTCTTTTTCCAAATGAACATTGCTGCAATTCACACAGCTCTATTTTGCTAATGGTATAGCTAATAATCCATGAAAAGATGTTATGCTGAATTTTACAAATGGCTTTTCCAACAGAAGGATTGCATGTATGGCTAATAATGAAAAGGAATTGTGGAGCATAATATGGCTCCTTGAAAACAACTTTTTTTTTTTGAGACAGGGTTTCTCTGTGGTTTTGGAGCCTGTCCTGGAACTAGCTCTTGTAGACCAGGCTGGTCTCGAACTCACAGAGATCTGCCTGCCTCAGCCTCCCGAGTGCTGGGATTAAAGGTGTGTGCCACCACCGCCTGGCTTTGAAAACAACTTAAAAGGATAAAAGTTGCAAACTGAAATTCTGCAAACAGATCTGGCATAATGGCAGGATGATGACCGTTGCTAAGGTAACGTGAAAAGTAACCCTTGCAATGAATTATGAAAAGACCTGACCTATATTAATTTTGGCATTGGAAATGTGTTTGTGTTATTTTTCACAGAAATAAAATAAAGCTAGATGAGATGACTACATACACAGTAAAGGAGTGGCAGAACTGATGACATCGTAGCTGCAAATGCCCCCATAGAGGCGTTCAAGAAAGGAGTTAGAGAGGAATCCTTGACCCAGTCTTCCCACCCCCACAGAGAGGAGTGCCTGATCCCAGGACCTCTGCCAACACTCTACACTTCAAGGTGCCATGCTGCTCTGAGGGACAGATGTGAGCTGCTTCCAGACACTTGGGACACACTGACACAGACCCAGAGGCCCTGCTGATATGACCTTACCACGATGACTACAATTTTTCTGCAGTTTGAATCCTGTTTGCTTTGGAGCTGAGATGCAGACTGAACATTGACTGTTTTAATCGTCAAGACACAGAATTCATTTTCATTAAAATACTGGACCCGAGAACTAAAACCTAAGCTTTCCCCTTAGGGAAAGAAAGACTCAAAATAAGGAATGAGTGAAACCCTCTTCAGTTAAGAAGGGGGACAGTCTAAGGGTTTACCTGCTGCTCAGAGACTGGAACTGGTATTTGATAACAGCAATGTCATTGTACTCTCACCCATCATAAAAGCTTTTCTTCTCTTTTGATTAATGTGGATTTAAGAAAATTATGATATGTTTAATTGTTGATTTATTGTTATGGTATTGACCTAAAAATGATGATATTTGTAACTGTATAAGGTGTTGAGAAAAGTTGGTATTGACCAATAATGCTGAGAATTATGGTATTGACCTGATGTTTGTAATTGCTTATAGATGTTCAGAAAGGTTTCACACATACTGTAAATGTTTGGATTTAATGCATATGTTAAGAATTTTAGACATTGATACGATGTGAAAA
>NW_004949172.1:1774739-1775221 GCF_000317375.1 Microtus ochrogaster | reverse complement strand
GGCTGCAACCTGACCATGACACTTTTGTTTTTTTTAGTTTATTAATTTATTAAAGATTTCTGTCTCCTCCCTGCCACCACCTCCCATTTCCCTCCCCATCCCCGAATAAACTCCCCCTCCCTCATCAGCCCAAAGAGCAATCAGGATTCCCTGCCCTGTGGGGAGTCCAAGGACCTCCCACCTCCTTCCAGGTCAGTAAGGTGAGCATCCAAACTGCCTAGGCTCCCAAAAAGCCAGTATGTGCAGTAGGATCAAAACCCAATGCCATAGTTCTTGAGTTCTCAGTAGTCCTCATTGTTCACTATGTTCAGTGAGTCCAGTTTTACCTCATGCTTTTTCAGACCCAGTCCAGCTGGCCTTGGTGAGTTCCCGATAGAACATCCCCATTGTCTCAGTGTATGGGTGCACACCTCACGGTCCTGAGTTCCTTGCTTGTGCTCTCTCTCCTTCTACTCCTGATTTGGACCTTGGGGTTTCAGTCC
>NW_004949172.1:1759206-1760081 GCF_000317375.1 Microtus ochrogaster | reverse complement strand
GCGACTCAGTACCTGTATTCTTACTGCAAGCCCCAGTTCCAGGTGAGTCCCCTTGCTTCTTTGTAGAGACTGACTCTTCCCAGGTGGTTGCAATGATCTTGGACTCTGAACTGGTGAAGTACTCCAGTCTCCCCTTAGTGAGGAGAGAAGCAAGGAGGTACGAGGCCTGTCTCTGAGGTCACATCTGAGCCCTGTCCTCTGGCCGTGGTCTGACTTCCTCAGGATCACATGGAGTTGTCCATCTACTTTGTCTCTATAGCTCTGTTCAGATTTCCTTCCTGGCTTTTCTTTGCTCAGCCATTGGCTGAAACAGCTTCTTTCATTATCCAGTAAAGGCAACACGTAGACAGAAGGATATCCCTCACCAGGTATTTATTTTCAGTCCTCCTGGTCTATCCTTTGTTTCTGTCTTCATTTCTCTTAATCTAGCATTTCCTCAGCCTCAGCACCCCTCCCAGTGTACCCCCAGCTGATTTCTGTCAGAGTGGAGTTAGACAGAGTGGCGCCCAACTTGGGGCTGGGCATGGGATGGGTGGAAGAACGCAGGGCACCACAGGATAAAAGAGTACACTCAGAGAAAGGGAGGTCTGTGGTGAGCTTTACCAAGAGCCGTGTGGTGTAAATACAAAGGTAAGTAAATGTACACGTGTACATACAGGAAAAAAGAGGTTAGGTGTGAACCATGAAAAGAATAAGAAGTGACTCAAGTATAAGTGTAAAATAAGTAAGAAATAATTTGAGTAAGAAGTAACTTTAGTGTAAAAGTAATTAGGGACCAAAGAAATAGTACATTTACTTAAGACATAATAAAATTCAGAAGTGCTTAGGAAGGGAAACAGCAATTGCTTCAGCTTTTGAAATGTGTAAAGGATGTG
>NW_004949172.1:1757784-1759006 GCF_000317375.1 Microtus ochrogaster | reverse complement strand
TGGTAACTCTCATGGTCTCTTCCCTGGTCAGTAGTTTTCCTTCTTAAGCCTTCTAAGTCTTGATACTGCTTGAAAAAGTGATGATTTATACCAAACTATAAACTTTGGGAAATGTTTATTTTAAAGTAAAAGTCAAAGATGCATTATGTTTGGAAAAAGTATGCTTTAATTTCACAAGAAAAGAAAAATATATGGGTTTTAATCATTTAGATCCAATGGGTTAGAAATACTTGTCATCTTTTTAAAGAAATTGGGTACAAATTATTATTGATTAAGATAAAGAAATCTGCTTATAGTTTCAACAGTTCTATATTAGTGCAGGTTTTTATAGCTAATGTAAATTTAAGTTATTATTAATAGGCTATATACATATGTATATTTTGCTCTTGTTTGAAATGCATCTATGTAATGTTCTGGACTGCTGGAAGAACTAACGAGAGAAGACACTGATGGAGACTCACATGTTGACTGAAGAACAAGGGGCCAAACAAGAGACTGAAATGATATAGGAAAAGGACTTTTTTTAGGTGCAATGCTGAGTTTAAAGGGAACTGTAGAAAATGATGAGACTTAACCATGTTAATACTGGTTGATTTTCTTCATTGAAAAGCCTGGTGAACAGCAAAGAGAGGTTACCGCTTCTCCACTTGCCACGATGGTAACAGAGAAAGGAGATAAAGGGGGCACCAAGTGTGTCTCTGGCCCAGGTTCACACCTAGCTCTCCTTACAACCATTCCTTGGGTTCCTCAAGGGCCCCTGGTCTCAGGTGGCCTTGGCACATGTCCTTTTGCTGTAAAGCAGGCCCTGATTCCACAGAGCACCAACAGAGAACTCTTGCTTGTGTAGTATTTGTGCCCCAAGTATCTACTTGTTGCCTGTGAGAAAACATCTCACAAACTGACAGACAGTCAACAAAATACTTGATGGGTACCTGATCAGATGTTCTGACGTCACGAAAGATGAGAAGAGACAGAGAAAGGCACCACCACAGAACTCAGAAGACTGGAGAGGCACAGAGCAGAATGGACTCCAGTTGGATTAGAGCCTTCAGTGTGGATTCTGGGTAGTGTTTGAGGCATTCCATGGCGTGAAGTTGGGTAAAGAGGAGATTGGTGCCTCCATAGTAATTGTGACATTTGCTGTAATTCTACCACCTTTCTAAATGAAAAGGAGTTCAAAGAAGCTTCCAAACAAAGCAGTCATTTTCCCCTGAAAAAAAAA
>NW_004949172.1:1748685-1756289 GCF_000317375.1 Microtus ochrogaster | reverse complement strand
TCTGTTCTTATTGTCTCTTTATCAGTCCTCTTAGGGCATACAAAAGTTGCATGTCTTGAACAATGTATTTGTATTTGTTATGGGAAAGGTGTGAACTACAGATTAGTACTATATTATTTTAATGGATTTAAAGTAATTTATAAGTATGATTAGTGTAATTTTTTTAAAACACTGTATATTATAAAAGACATATCCTATGAAATAGGCCACTTTACTGTTTAAGAATTCTATTAGAGGGGACACAACTTGTCCCCTCTAATAAAGCAAGACTACATGGGAAAAAAAAAGAATTCTATTAGAAGGACTTATCTCATTCTCAGAACTGATTACATTCCTGATGCAATCAGCAGCACTTTGTAATTTTCTTTTTTGGGGAGGGGGCAAGACATTTGTATGAAGTGCATTTGTGTCACTCAGAATATGCACTTTAAGGCTACACAAAAGCAGCTTGCTGAACAAATCACTCCATGGCTCATTAAAGAACAAAACTTCCTAAAATGAAAAAAGGGGAGGGCAGAATTTCTCTTACAGCTATCACAGCCAGTGTGGTCATTGATGCCTTGAATAAGCAATAATTCCTGTCTGGGTACCATTAAGCTAATGATGCTAAAACCCCAATATCAGCCTCTGGAACAAATGATGGGGAAGCTCAACCAATCACATCTAGTTAGGGTTTTGGCACCTTGAGCCCAGGTAGAAAAACTGGGGTAGGTAGGTACACGCTCTGTCTACGCGGTGCTCACTGGACCATTTTGGATTTCAGATCTCCTACTCTTTTAGCATGAGATCCCCCTTTTTCAATTATTAAATTATGTCTGTTGTTCTTGAGATGGTCTGGTTATTTATCGTACTGACTGAACATGCCAATACGTACAAACAAACTCATCTCAGGGATTTGAGATGATGTACTATTCAGGAGAAGGGAATTTTGAAAGGGCACATGGGAGTCTTAAGGCTCAATTAAACATAAAATTAAAAAGGGTGAATTAGGGTTATACCCATAGTCATCATATTTGTGTTTTATTTTAAATTTTTAAATGTGGTTATCTGTGAACAATCTGCCATGTATATATTTTGGCATGAAAGCACCACCACATAATTTTCTCAGGCCTATTAAATGATCCATCAACTGGTTTATTAAAGGGTCCCAACACTTTTGTGGTATGGGGAGAGGGCATCTTTGTGGTTATTCAGAGGATGGAAAAAAATCTCAATTGGTATGGTGTGTGGAGCAGAGATATACCGACCCTGATGTTGCTGATGATAATCCAGAAAAGCCAGAGTGAGACTCACTGGGCCTATGTTTTTTATCCACCAATTTTACATCCTGCTGTTTGGTAAGGAAACGAAATTGTGGTCACAGTCAATGATATTCACCTGTTAGACTGACCTTCCACACAAGAGTTCCTGATTACTTGAAAATTTTCTCATGTTTGGGATGGTAAAGTAATTCCTGTATGTTTTGAAAAGAATATTGCTTTGGAGGAATGTCTTGGAGTGTTTCCAAAACTAATGATGAGAAATCATAAACAAAACACCCATACAAAGTTACTGCTTCCTCAAGGTATTGGGTAAATGATACTTCACCCCCTCAGTGATTTCCTCCATTCACAGAGGAGCTGAGAGAGTCTAAGAGAACTTTGATGTTGAAAGGATGAATTGGTATTATCCCATTAAAGTACAACATCACAGGGACATCAGAATATACTCTTGACTGCTCTGAAAATCATGATGACTTTGTTGACTTTTATCCTTTGTCCACAGCAGAATCCTGGGCCCAAGGACTGTCAGCTGGAATTTGGTATTCCCAGACAAAATTTCCACAGACTTACACTTGGAAAATTGCTGCTGCCATAGGAAAAGTAAATGGACAATTTGTTTTTCAAATCCTGATTGCCCGCTGATAGGAACTTTTTTGGTTTATGTAAAAATGACTTATGTTATTTTGATGGGGGAGATAAAACTCTCTTTGTATTTTGGTTTTATGTGTCATGTCCTGATTTTATTTTGACTAATTTTATTTATCAAGTGGATGACCATACTTGGCTATGTATTGGTCTTAAAATAACCTTTTCTTATTAGAAAATAATTCTTTTCTAATGTTGCATGTGCATGCAAATGAGCCATGGTTTGATGACAAAAGCTTGCAAGTAACTGAAGAAATCAAGAAAGCTTTAAGTAGACAGACACGTGTTGCTGGATTAGATATAGCAGAAACTTCAGTTCTTTTTGTTACATGTGCTATTACTGTAGTTGCTTCAGTGGCTTTGTCTCACTCTATTAAATATGTGGGGTTTGTTAATCAATTATCTAAGAATGTTTCTATGGCATTGGAGACACAAGAAGATACTGATGTAAAAATAGAACACACATTGAATGCTTGTATGATGAGGTACAATGTTTGGGAGATGAGCTCCAGAGCTTACAAACCAGAGCACAGCTGAAGTGCCCTGCTAATTATGAATGAATATGTGTTACAGCTTCTGTGTATAATGACAGTGTTATTGGTTGGGAGAGAGTTACAGTACATCTATAGGGAATCTGGCTTCATTCTATTGAATTCTTAGATTTGGCTAAATTACATCAAAAAATTTTGTATATGAAAAAGGCTAAATTGAAGAAAAAAGGCTAAATAGGATTTTGATGCAGAAAAGTAGCTGAAGATATTTTGGAATATTTTTAAAAGGCTGTTCCATCATTGTCAGCATTTACATCAATTCTTTGTATTATTACAATTATTGGAGCTTGTGCTTTGGGGGTTATAATTTGATTACCTATAGTTTTCAAGGTGATTATGAACTCTCTGTAGAAAATGGGCTTGGAACTTCACAGAGTAAAACTCCACACACTTCCCTAAAACTTGTTACCAGAGACTTGCAGTCAGATGTAGGTGAGTTTTCTTTGCCTCCTTTCAACTTAAGACAGAAGATGAATCATTGGGATTCATGCTCGCATGATGGGTAAGATTGGAGAAAAAGACCCTCAAGATAGACACAGTCTTCCAAAGGACTCTGAGGGGTCTTTAAAAAACAAATGAAAAAGGAAGAATGTGTGGGAGCCCACATGGGACTCAGTCTTCACCTGGGGTCACTTCTAACTTAAAGAAGTCATTGCTCTGTTTTTTTCCAGGTATCTTGAGGGCTGTGAGTAATGCCTATGTTAGCCCATGGAAGAGCACAATATCCACTCATCGATCAATGGGCATCTTGGCTATTTTCGACTTCTGGCTGTTATGAATAAAGCAGCAACAGACCTGGATCAGCAAGTATCTCTGTAGTAAGATGCTGTGTCCTGGGGACATGCCCAAGAGTGGTGGAGCTGGAGTCTTGTGGCAGATCTACTTTCAGTTTGTTGAGGAACCTCCGCAATGATTCCCATAGTGGCTGTACCAGTTTACACTCCCATCAGCCGTGAGTAGTCTACCTTAGGTCCTGAATCCTTGCCAGCATCTGCTGTCATCTGCTTTAATAATCTCGACAATTCTGTCTGGATTCAGATAAAATCTCAAAGTCGTTTCCTCTCCCTCCTCTTCTTTTTCCTCCACTTTTTCTAAAGGAGATTATTTTGAAGCAGCTGTCTGGTCCTCTGGCTCTTACAATGTTTCTGTGATGCTCCTGGAACCTTAGGGAATATGTGTGGTTATTTTGTAAGTTTATTTACGGGGGACAGGCAGTCCACTGGGAGCTGATTTCTATTCTTGACTATTTTTTTCTTTTCATAATGATCTTTGATTACTAAAAAAAAAAAAAAAGGGAACTTCTTGAATGAGGGGTGAGAGATGCACTTATGAATGGAGAAGTCTGGTTTTAAAAAGCCTTCAATTATACATGAATGAATTTTTGCCAACATTTACGTCTGTGTGCCACATGCATGCCACTGGGACTGGAGTTAGAAGCAGTTCTGAGACACAGAGTAAGTGCTGAGAATTAAATGCAGGTCTTTGGGAGTCAGCAAGTGCTTTTCACTTCTGAGCTTTCTTTCTGACCCTGTCTCTGTGAGAAGTTTATAATACGTATGAAAGTAAAATGTATGAACTGAATAGCCCGAGAATCCAGGATGTTCTCTTCTACAGTAGTGTTCTCATGTGTCATGTGGGGTGATACAACATCACTAGAATGCCTTTTGTGGTAAGTTCAATGTGTATAATATGATCCCCAAAGCAATAATGAAAAGAACGAGCAGCTAGTAAGCCAAATAGAGCCATAAAGTCATCTGTTAAGGTGGAAATTTAAACTTCATACCTTAAAGGATTAACAACACCAACAAAACAAGGAATATGGTTACTAGAATAAGTTACAAAATAGAATAATGAAAAATACTTAAGCCAAAATAAGACGGCAAAGGGTGAGGGGGGGAAAGGACCTTAGAAACCAATGAATTCTTTTAGACTTATATCCAACAATGTCTGTAATGATGATAGAAACTAGCTGTTAGATTATAGATAAAAGCAATACTCATGCATATGGGTGTTCTGTAGTCAGTGGGATATTCAAAAAGGTGAATACAATTTAGGCTTTTCAGCAGAAATCAGGTTCAGTCTTTGATGGACTAAATGTCAAACTTCTTTTCCAAAGCATATTTATTGATTGCTAGAGAAAAGTTGTTTTATGGGTAAAACAAATCCTCATACCAACACCCTCTTGATCTTTTATGCATGTTTGCTGAAGGACCATAAGACTCCTGAAATTTTAGTCCTTCTTGTGTACTGTCTGCAGTAACCAATAATTTAAGATTCTCCAGTTGTGCCAAGATGGACCTGTCATCAAAGTCATGCAACAGATGGAAAACTCTGTAAAAAACAAACAAACAAACAACTCTTTAAATCATGGAAAACAATCACTGTTCCAGATTATGATTTTTTTCAAGGTCTAAGAACTTCCAACTATTACATTCTATTGATACTAGATACTACTAGAAACAAATGTTACATTCTAATGTTTAGACACAATGACTCTATTAGATTCCCACTACAATACAGCTCATTATAACTACACCAGAGACCCAATATGTTTGAGTGCTTGGTCTCCAGTTTGTGGCAGTGTTTGGGAAGGATTAGGAGGTGTGGCCTTTATAGGAAGTGTGTCATGGAGGTAAGCTTTAAGATTTCAAAAGTCCACTCATTCCCAGTTAGCTCTCTTTCTCTCTGCCTCATGCTTGTGGATTAGGATGGTGCCTCCTCATAGCAATAGAAAAGAAACTAAGGCACCAGGCAAGTGCTCTACCACTGTGGTTCATCACCCAGTCTTTAAGGGTTTTATTTAAACATAGGGTCTTCCTAAGTTACTTAGGCAATGGGTGATGCTTAATCTCAGCTTTCCTAATGCAGAGATGAGAAGAAGCAAGGGTGACTATGTCCTTCCTTAGACCTTCCTTTCTTAAAAAGATTTCACTTCTCTTTACTGGAGAGAGAGATGGAGTGAGAGAAGGGAAGCTGCATCCTTCTTGTGAAGTTCAGTCAATGCCTGTCTGATGTTGGCAGCAGAGTTATACTTCAGTGATTCAGGAAGGAGAAAGGTCAGGAAACCATGGTGATTTCAGGCATTACATCTGTACTTTTCTGACCTTGGCAATGTGCCACAATAGACTTGAATGACCCTGGGGGCTTTGTCCTGCCAAGCGGGGTGATCTGGCACTGAACTTGCGTCATTATTCTAATGTAACATTCCCACTGGGAGCCATGAAGTACATTTCATGCAGTAGCTTTCATAATGTTCACATTTTGGGGGAGATATATTGCCTTGACCTATTAATAAAAGTACATATGTATTAAGAACCTCTTTCTTAGGCCACACAGTGGATTAGAACATCAGCCTGGGATACAGAGGGAGACCTTGTCTAAGACAAACAAACAAAGAGACCAACATCCAAATGTATTTTGATATGGGACTCCCCTCTGTATGTTGTGAATACCATTGGTTAATAAAGGACTGTCTTGGGCCTGCACAGGGCAGAATAGAAGTAGACAGGGAAAACTAAACTGAATGCTCGGAGAAAGAAAGTACAATCAAGAGAAGCCATGTGGCTGCTGCCAGAGATAGACATGACAGAACCTTACTGGTAAGCCAGGGTCACTTGACAGTACAGGTTAATGAAGATAGCTTGGTTTAGGATGTAAGAAGTAGCCAATAAGAAACTAGAGATAACAGGCCAAGCAGTGATTTAGTTACCATATTTTCTATGTGGTTATTCTGGTTCTGGCAACTCAGAACATACAAGTAGCCTCCTACAACAGTATTCCAAATGTGATATAGTCAATCAAGTATAAATTGAAATAAACTCAATTTGGTATTGATTCCCAACTATTGGAAAAACCTCAGATATTCTTGAAACATCAGAGCCATAGAAATTTTTCTTTTTAGTGGGAGGATTCAAGAACTCTAGATATAAATCCAAGATTTTTAAGAAAAGTGAAAGAAAAACAATGAACATCTCTGGAGAATAGTTAGATGCCCAATTAAGATAAGCTACAAGTTCAAATGATCATCATATTTCAAGCATAGCATTAAAAAATACCCAGTACATAAACAGGCCAGGCCTGATGATGTTTGCTTACAAAGCCAGCAACTTCAGAAGTGAAAAGCTGTTCTGAGGTTAAAGTGAGACTGAGAACAGTAACCGGTTATATTGGCACAAATCTCTAATCCTGAGAATTGGGAAGACCAGAAGTTCAAAACCAGACAGGGCTACAGAAATGGGAGTCAATTAGAGCTTCCTGGCAGCTACATATCGTTAGATTGACAATGTTTGGTGGTAGTAAGTAGAGGCACAACTCCTTGAAGAGAGGGCTTCCTGACTCAGCATTAGCAGCAAAAATTCCCCCCTTCTTTAAGAAATGGCTTTCTGGTTTGTGGTGGTAGCACAAATAGCTCTGAACATTGTCAGGAGGCAACAGGCTGAAGCTGGACCACAGGAAGCATGGTTCACCTGGCCAGACTGAAGGGTATGGGCACGGAACTAATGCACATCTGCATCCACATCTGTATCTATTATTTTTGAGGTAGGGTCATGTGTAGGTGAGACTGGCTTCAACTGGATGTGCAGACAAGGATGACTATCGATTCTCTGGTCTCTACTTCTCTTGTGCCAGAATTATAAACAAGTGTTGCCCTGTCTCCCTATTCTACAGTGCTGGTGTATTGATTAGAAAATCCAACCAATCAGTGTAGAACCTGCCTGTCTGGAGAATTAACCCTTCACCTCTTAGGTCCTCAGGAGAGAAAGGGTGGCCAGGGAAGGGTTACCTACTTACCAGTCTGTGTCTAGGTGTTTTCACAGTGTAACAACAATGTCTGCACCAACTGACCACAACTGTCATACCCTTGTGCTTGGCAGCTTCGAAAAAACATGGAGACGTGTTCACAATGCACCTGGGACCGAGACCCGTAGTCATGTTGTGTGGGACAGAGGCCATAAGGGAGGCTCTGGTGGACCAAGCTGAGGCTTTCTCTGGCAGGGGGACAGTTGCTGTGCTTGACCCAATTAAACAGAGATATGGTGAGATACGGGACAGGGTGAAGTGGCAGATGTGGTCTGGGAAGATGTGGGTGAGAGGTGGAGCCTGAGCTGTGGGGAAGGACTCAGGGTCTTTGAACTTCTATTATAAC
>NW_004949172.1:1745787-1748354 GCF_000317375.1 Microtus ochrogaster | reverse complement strand
AAAGACAGAATCACAAGGGCAGGATAGAAATGCGATTTATTTTGTTTCCAAAATAACTCAGAAGAATTTACTACCCATGGTAGTCACTTCCCTTCAGAAAATCAGTCTGTAAATTAATTTTCTTTGTTAATTGGATAGTTTTGTTTCATTGATTCATCAATCACTAATGATGTGGGATTTTCTTCTGAAGGCTGTGAATATGTTTTATTAATAAAGAAGCTACTTTTGCCTATAGCAGGGCAGAATAGAGCTGCTTTCTCCCTGAATGTAGGGAGATAGCCTAAGGTATTGGCCAAACAATGTTGTAATTTATGTAGTTTATATAGTTTCTGTTTGATTACTTGTGTCTGGGTGACCAGGAAATGAAAAAAATTTACAAAGTGGCACCCAAATATGTGGAAACATGCATTCTTAAAAAGCCCCAGAACACATCAAAAAAGGGCTTGTAGACCAACAAAAATGGGAGTCAATTAGAGCTTCTTGGTAGTTGCATATTGTTAGATTGACTCTGTTTGGTGGTGGCACAACTCCTTGAAGAGAAAACTTCCTAACTCAACATTAGCAACAAAAAATTCCCACCTTCTTTAAGAAATGGCTTTCTGGTTTCTGGTGGTATCACAAATGTCTCTGGCTCTGGCTCCATTAGGAGGTTCAGCACTTTAAAGTGGTCTGTGGGCAGGTTGTTACAAACTGTTTAATGGTGAATAGACCTGCTATGTCTCTGGAGCTGGGGTGATAAAAATGGCTTGCAGTGGCGGTGAACATACCTCTGCCATGTTGAACTGTGAAAGCCAACAGGCAAATCTGTAGTGTTAGTCCTAGCCAAGCCTGCTTAGTATTTGAACAAAAAAGGCTCTCCTGGTCAGAAAATGATTTCAGACCCACAATAATACAGATTCAGTTGAAAAAGACCTCTGAATCACAGTGTTGAAAAAAATGTATATGGGCTTAGGAGAGAAAGAGAAGAAAGAGTACAGACAGTCATAGATTAAAGGAGTAAAGATGATAAAATAAATAATAAAAAGTAATAGAGTATAAAAAGGCATGTAGAAATATAAAAAAAAACAAAGACCAAACTATGTATATTATTGTGTTTTCCTTGGATTTTTGATTACTAATGAGGTAACGACTGAAAAAAATTTGATTCCAGGGCTGCTTTGCTAAACCAACATATATATACATATATTTAAAAGTATCTTGACTTCAAAATTTGAGTCTAAAGATATGATATTTGGAAAAAAAGGTTCTGCTTTTATTTCTACAGAAGATTAAAATCTGAATTCTTTCTAAGCTAATATGGTTTGATGAAACAAGATCCCCTGAAAGTTCTCCAAGAACCCAAAAAATAGCAGGAAGCAGTTTGGAGCAAGCAACACCCAGAATCTCAAAACGATTGTTTATAAATGCTTGTTTTATTTAAAAGGGTTTGGGTATAAATAGTTTATGGTCACAGTCAATTTCTTTTTTTTTTTTTTTTGATGATTGTGAACATTTATTTCAAAACATACACAGATATTAGGCTATGTGATAGGAAATGAGAAGAAAAGGTCAGAGAGAAGCTGAGATAGACTTGCCAGGCCCTGTGCCCATGGAATTAACAATCTGATATGAGCTGATTAGATGAAAATGTCAAAGTGGCAAACATTCTGGAGAAAAGGGAACCGGTGTTAAGGCACAGAATGGAGAAGGTAATGCTATTTTGTAGATGGGACATTAGAACAGAAATTAAAAGTCTACAGCAGAGGCAGCTGATGCAATGGATTTGTTGAGCTCATCTCCTACCTCTTTCTCCTGGTAATCACAGCTCTAGACACACTGAACTCATATTTATATCCCAGGTCCCTATTTACACCAGAACTGGGATCAAGTGATCAAACAATAGGCAGAGAAGAGGAAATGTGTTGTGTTGCTAAGGAGGCATTTCTATCCTGCAGGAAAACAATCTCAAGCCTGAAGCTATATCCTCAGAGAAAGAGGCAGACATCTAAGCTTGTGTAGGCTGCTATATGAAGGAATGCAAGAGGAGCTAACTTGTGAATAATGAAAGCATATTGTTCTCAGTTCTGGAGAATAAGAAGCATGAATTTGAAATACCAGAAGGTTCAGATCCTCACAGAAGAAACCTTTTCAATATGCCTTCACATGTTCTAAAGGACAAACAGATTTCCTCAAGCTTCAGTGATGCTATTGTTCATGAGGGCTACATTGTCTTAAGGCTACATCTTCAAGAGTATCACTTTGAGAATTAGGTTGCCGCATATAGACTTTGGAAGTGCACATACATTTTGAGAATGACAGGACAAGGTGGAAAGTGGCATCCCTTGGTGGAATGAGAAATTCATGTCAGAAATTGCCTCATGGTAGCCTTGCCTAAGTGAGGAAGAGGGAAAGGTCTCTTTGTCGGCTTCTCAAGAAGCTTCGATCTTCTGATATCCCTGAGAGGACCATGGGACATTGTAATAGTTTAGTCACACAAGCCTTGTCTTTGTGCCTAGTGTTCAGTGTTATACAAGGTTGCCTGGGTGTCACAATAGACAACTTTTGAATCTCAGACATGTCACTAACAC
>NW_004949172.1:1738854-1745177 GCF_000317375.1 Microtus ochrogaster | reverse complement strand
GGGGCGGACCTTGGACTTTCCACAGGGCAGGGAACCCTGACTGCTCTATGGACTGGAGAGGGAGGAGGAGAGGAGTCAATTTCTTTTTTAAAAAAGAATAATATGATGTAGAGATGTATACTTTGCATTAGTATGGATCTTGAACTATTGATACAAATTTAGGACTGATTTTGTTGGACTGTGTATATTTATTTCTGCTCTCATTTAAGTTTTTGTGTCTGTGCAGCTCATTTAAAATTAAATGAATAATTTAAAATTACAGATTAATTGATAGTCATAATAGTCAAATACTGTCATGTTAGTTACGTTTTCTAGATATACAGAATACATTTCAGTTGATAATCTTCTACACTTCAAAGACTGACAGAATATGGCACTTAAAATATTTTAAGAACTTAGACTTTTCTCAACAGTAAGATATTTCTGCTTCTGGCAGCACCAACTATTTAAGGTAGGTTATTAGTCATTGAAGAAACTCATTATGGAATTTGCCTTCAATATGACACGGCTAACCATTTGGGCAAGAAACTGTTGTTGCCTGAACTGCTTGATGGTATGCTGCATGAACTGGCCATGCAGGACCCCACAGAAAATGACTGCTGAACTTGCTTTAAAAAAGGTGAGACAGTCCTTCAGGGTTTCTGCTTCATGAAAGAGTCTGCCAGACAGTTGGCAGGACACAGAATAAAGTGACTGACAAACTGCCAATATAGGCAATATAGTCTATCAAATTTTCTGCTTCATGGAAAAGCCTACCAGATATTATGGGCCTGTAGGCTAAAGATGGATACCCAAATCTTGCAGAAGAACTTTGGATGACTGTCCAGGCAACGAGATGTATCCGTCACTTCTAGAGTTTTAGAAGTTGCTTATAATGCATTTTATAATTACTTAGGCAATATAGTAGACTTCTGGGACCTTTGATGGAGTTGAAGGCAGAGAGTAAAATTTTTTCTTAGTTATGTTAAAAGATAAATTAGATATGAAACTTTGCAGTTACAAATAGACTAAACATTCTAGGTGTATTCTTTTTTGATACATGTTTTGTTATATGTAATTTTATTATGTTAAAGTTCAAACCTTCCTTTTTATTTAGACAGAAAAAGGTAAAGATGTGGTATTCTCCTCTGTATAATGTGAATATGTTTTATTAATAAATAAGCTGTTTTGGCCTATGGCATGGCAGAATAGTGCTAGGTGGAGAAAACTGAACTGAATGAATGTAGATAGAAGGCAGAGTCAGGGAGATGCTAAATAGGAAAGATGCCAGAACCTTACAGGTAGGACACGTCATCATGGTAATACACAGATTAATAGAGATGGGTTGATTTAATATGTAAGAGCTAGGTAGGAATATGTCTAAGCTTTTGGCCAAACAGTGTTGTAGTTAATATAGTTTCTGTGTGATTATTCTAGTTAGGGTGGGCAGGAAATGAACGAGCGGTCTCCACTTAAAAAACTAAAAATAATGCCTTATAGGATTGGCCACAGTGTGATTTTTATGGGCTCATTTTCTCCACTGAAGTTCTTTTATCTCAAATGACCCAAGCTTGTATCAAGTTGACATTAAAGCTACCCATCAGAGCTACCCAGAGGTTCCAGAGGCTCCTCTGCCAGGTTTCAGGCTCTCTCCTCCTTACTCCTAAGTCTCCCTACTCCTGCATCTCTTGCTTCTCCTTTTATTTCTCTCAGGTTTGGAGATCACCAGCCAGAGATACCATGGGGACTCTCAAGAAATCTCATCTTGTTATATTGGAGATGAGATCCAAACCCTGTTCATCACAACTGTGCAGCAAATACTCTTATCTGATGAGCCACAATTAATATGTTAACAAATGATCTGTACCATCTATCTGTGCATCAGCTCCTTATTTGAAAATCTATGTATCTATCTAATATCTGTATATCCATGTATTATCTATTTGTTTATCAGTCTATCTATCTTCTTTATCATCATCATATTCGTGTTTTGTGAGTGTGTTTGTGAATGGTCCTTATGCATATCTGATATCTGAAGAAACCAAACAGATCATCAAATTCCACAAATCTGATATTAAGGCAGTTTTTAGCTATCTGACATGGGAGGTGGGATAAAACTCAGGGCCCCTGCAACAACAGCAGTGTTCTTAGCCACTGAGCCACCTCTCCTGCCCTACCTATTAAGTTTTGATATATTTTTGACCTGGGTCACCTCTCAAGAAGCCCACCTCCAAGAATTTTAAAAATGAGCACTTTTTTTTTTTTACCACTGATGTTTAACATCAAGACTGGTCCCTGTATCAGCACCCTGTAGTCACTACCTCCCACTATCTCGATACACCATCAACTGCATGTGTATTTGAACATCATTTAGATGCATCAAATGGGAACAAAACTTTCTGTTGTGCAGCATGAAGTTGGCAAGTTTCACTTACACTGTTGATCTGGTTTGAGGCTTGTTAGTTCATTGTTGCACAAGATTTGATGCTGTGACCCCCATCTAAAAACATAAATTCATCAACATCAAACATGTTCAGAGTTTTTTCTTAGCATGGTCCCCTAAACAACACTGGGCACTGACCATTTTCATAGCCTTTCATTTCTATTAGCTGCAGTGCAATCTAGAGAGAGGAAATGTTACAAGAGGTCAAGGGAGGGTTGTTTGCAAACATTGCACCATGCTCCTCAAGGGCTCTCAGCACTAGAGTGTTTTCATGTTTTTGGGACCAATTCCCTGTAGATATCCTGATTGTTGCATTGCCAGGCGTTTTTCCAACTGTCCATACTTGTCCATACTGCAGTCATGACTCACATTCATGACCACTACTAGGTGACTATCACTTTCATTCACATGTAACCCAGTGGGTGGGTCAGGATTGTTCTCTCTGATCATTGTCAGGAGGCAAAAGGCTGAAGCTGGACCACAGGAAGCATGGTTCACCTGGCCAGACTGAAGGGTATGGGCACGGAACTAATGCGCATCTGCATCCACATCTGTATCTATTATTTTTGAGGTAGGGTCATGTATAGGTGAGACTGGCTTCAAACTGGATATGCAGACAAGGATGACTACTGGTTCTCTGGTCTCTACTTCTCTTGTGCCAGAATTATAAACAAGTGTTGCCCTGTCTCCCTACTCTACAGTGCTGGTGTACTGATTAGAAAATCCAACCAATCAGTGCAGACCCTGCCTGTCTGGAAAATTGACCCTTCACCTCTTAGGTCCTCAGGAGAGAAAGGGTGGCCAGGGAAGGGGTACCTACTTACCAGTCTGTGTCTAGGTGTTTTACAGTGTAACAACAATGTCTGCACCAACTGACCACAACCGTCATACCCTTATGCTTGGCAGCTTTGAGAAAGTTATGGAGTCGTGTTCACAGTGCACCTGGCACTGAGACCTGTGGTCATGTGTGTGGGACAGAGGCCATAAGGGAGGCTCTGGTGGACCAAGCTGAGGCTTTCTCTGGCCGGGGGAATGTTGTTGTGCTTGACCCAATTGAACAGGGATATGGTAAGATATGGGACAGTGTGGAGTGGAGGATGTGGTCTGGGAAGAAGTGTGTGATGGTGGAGCCTGAGCTGTGGGGAAGGACTCAGGATCTTTGGACTTCCATTGTAACCGCCTTTGCTTCCCCTACATTCTTAGGTTTGGTCTTCGCCAGTGGTGAATGCTGGAAGACCCTTTGGCGATTCTCTCTGGTTACCATTAAGGACTTAGGAATGGGCAAGAGGAGTGTGGAGGAGCGGATTCAGAAGGAGGCCTGATGACTGGTGGAGGAGCTGCGGAAATCCCAGGGTGAGTACAAGAGAATGGGCAGAAAGGAAGATGGTGACACAGGGACCTGAGTGCAGAGCCTAAGAAAGAAAGAGACATACAGTGGAAGACAAACAGATAGACATACAGACACACACAAACACACAGTGGCACACATACACAGAGAGAGAGAGAGAGGCACAAAGGACACACTTGTGTTGGGATGAGGAGATAGAGAGAGGAGGGAAGAGAGATTCACAAGGATGGGAAAGAAATGTGAGGTATTTCATTTGCAAAATAACTCAGAAGCACATACTGCCCATGGTGGTCACTTCCATTCAGAGAATCAATATGTAAATTAACTTTCTTTGTCAATTCGATAGTTTTGTTGCACATTAATCCTCTCAAAACTCAGAAGGTAAGCTAAGGTGCCATTAGTTCAAGGCCAGCCCTGTCTACATTGTGAGGTCCTGCCTTTGATGTGACTGTGGCTGAGTTGTGGAGAGCTTACAGCACCATATACAGTGGGCATGGTCCTGCATGTATGTAATCCCAGCACTCCAGAGGTGGAGGCTGGAGGGTGAGATTTTCAAGGTCCTCTTCTACTGCACAAAGTGTTCAAGACCATCTTGACTTAATCATTGTAATTTCCACCATTCCTGCCCCCCCTCCACGGTCTCACACAGACCCAGAGGCCCTGCTGAGATGACCTGACCATTATTACTACAATTTTTCTGCAGTTTGAATCCTGTTAGCTTCGGAGCTGAGATGCAGACTCAATATCTGACTGCTTTAATCTTTGGGACACAGCACTCATTTTCATTAAAATATCGGAACTGAGAACTAAAACCTAAACTTTCCCCCTAGGGAAAGAAAGACCCAAAATAAAAAAAATGACTGAAACCCTCTTCAGTTAAGAAGGGGGACAGTCTAAGGGTTTAACTGCTCCTCAGAGACTGAAACTGGTATTTGATAACACCAATGTCATTGTACTCTTACACATCAGAAATGCTTTTCTTGTCTTTTGATTAATGTGGCTTTAAGAAAATTTGATATGTTTGTCAATTCATTGTTATGGTTTTGATCTAATAATGATGATATTTGTAACTGCATATAAGATGTTGAGGAAAGTTGGTATTGACCAATAATTCTGAGAATCATGGTATTGAAATTGCTTATAGATGTTGAGAAAGGTTTGACACACCCTGTATATGTTTGGATTTAATGCATATGTTAAGAATTTTAGATTTTGATACAATGTGAAAAGTTTAATAGCTGTTCTAAACTAGCTGAAGAAGCATTCTCAACTCTGGTGATCCTTTTCTCCTTTAAATAGGAGACTACAGCCTTTAGGAGCATGATTATTCATAAAATGTTATAATTTGTCCTGACAAGAAAGTGTGGCTTCAAGACACACAGGCCAAAAGTATCACTCTTCATTAGTCTCTTTCCTCACAGAGATCAGCAGTCAATGACGGGTTTGAAACATCTCCCCAGATGCCTAAGACAGGGGCTTGCATAAATAAAATTCCTGTTTCAAGGACAGAAAAAATTTGGGTAAATGAAGAAGTCTTTGCTCAGGCCAGGCCTGTTCTGTCCTGTTGCAGAAGCACAGGTTTTATTACAATTAATAAGAGAGAGAGGATTGTAGACCCATATTACTATATGGTATGGCAGTCAGGATCTCAAGCCATAGGCCACACCTGAAGTAGTCATGTACCCTTCCAGAAAGGCTGTTGCTACCCTAAGAAAAAGTCAGGATGTTGTTTTGCTCCTTTCTTTGCAATTTGGAGGATGCCTGAAAAGAGGTGCTAATTCAGTCTATGTGAGAGAGCTAGCATACAGAACAGGAAAAGGTGACAGCAAGCATAGGTAGATGTGGGCATGACTAAAAGCCATTCGCTTGGTTACTAAGGAAACAGAGTGCTAATGAATTTTTCCCTCAGTTTACATTTTGGTATAAAGGCTATTTGGAGAATAAATAAAGAGGAATTTTTCAGGATATGGATTTCATGAGGAATCTCTGAGAATCTCCTCTCCTCATAAAGCCATATGAGTTGTGTCTTTATTCCCATGCCTCCACGGTGGTTTAGAGAAATAATTTACACTCCCAGCTGCGACCTGACCATGACACTATTTCACTGTTCCATAGCCAACATCATCGGCTCTATGATATTTAGTGAGTGCTCTAATTTCTAGCATCCCGAATTTGTACATTCACCCAGTTCACTCAGTGAAAGATTAACTATTACCAGCTCTTTCTATAGACTGCTAAGGTCAGAGATTATACCATGATCTATGAATCAGTATGGGTGAAGTCTCAGAATAGACCAGGGGTCTAGAACACAGAGACAAGAAGCTCCGAGAGGTCAGATTTCTAAAGAATTAGAGATTATTTTAGTCTCTCTGTGTTTCTAAGGATGCTGTCACTCAATGGGTAACCAGCAAAATCCATAGCAACTGAAGAAGGGTTGATGTGTGAAGTGAAGGCATGTTCAGATGGAAAAGTGTGCACCCACTGCATGGAGCCCTGGGTCTGAGACTTGGCATCACATGAAGAGATTGTACTGGGACAATCTTTTTTTTTTTT
>NW_004949172.1:1710611-1732404 GCF_000317375.1 Microtus ochrogaster | reverse complement strand
CCTGTGGACAAAAGGGCGAACTTGGGGGGGGTAGGGGGGTCGAGTAGAGCACAGGAGACCCTACAGCACAAGCTGAAGGTGCCCAGGCTCCTTTGGTGGGGGTCCTAGAGGCCTGACCGATAGGCAGGCACTCACCGCTCTGGGTGGGTAGTCTTAGTGTAGGAGCGGAAAACTGTTCTTGAGCAAAGGACCTAGCAGACAGCAGGGAAGGCTTGGGGGGAGGGGGGCTGGGGGGCTGGTTCGTGTGTAAGAAAGACAGCCCTGCAGCAGGAGCTGGGGGATTGTCTCTTCCGGGACAATCCGCCCCTGGATAACACACACTCACCCATCCAGATCGAACTCCTCAGCACCTAAACAGGGATGCCTGGTAGCGTACTGGGATAATCTTGTCATCCTATGATTTGGAAGGTTGAGGAAGGAGCCCAGGAGTTGAAGGTTATCCTCCGTTCCTTACATGGAAGCCAGCCTGGAACCCAAGAAACTCTATCGGAAAGAATATATTAAATCCATCTTTTTCTTAACAAAATACATTGTCTACTCGTTTGCAGAAGTCTCAGATAGCATTTATGGTATGCCACTCCCTACTCACAGCTCTTAACTTTGAGAAAATATTTATGTACTTAAGAGCTTGGTGCATTTATGTTTGTGTAGTTTGCACCTGTACCATGTATATTTACCTGTCTTTTGGAGGTCAGAAGAGAATATTGGATTCCTTGAAACTGGAGTTACAGCCGTGGGAGGGGAACAGCAAACAGCTTTGGAATTCATGGGATGAGACCTGGCTGTCAGCATAAACAGGCTGATGAACCTTGGAGAAGCAGAGTCCTAGGACTTTGCGTTCTGAGAACCTCATGCTGTTATTGAGCATAGCTCTGCTTATTGCCCTCATGGTCACCATGTTCCTCATAATCTATGGGTTGCATGAAAACTCTCAGGCACTTTCTAGCCCCTCACTGGGCAGTTTTACTAGTTCTTACAATAATAATATATTGACTTTTTCTAAGCATTGCTGCTGGAGCAGATGAATGATTCAACCAGTACCCTTGGAAAGATTTTAAACATATAGATTGTTGATAAAGTTATGTTAAGATTGTTTGGCTTAAGGCTTAATTACAGCCTCTGTCATTCCTATACCCAAAAATTCTGGAATGTTTGGGTAGAAAGTTCCATTCCAAGCCTCCTCCCCTGGGAGTGGCCTTAGTCCAGACTCCACCTCTGAGAAAGCCCCCCAAACGGTGACTCCTCCTCAGAAATGCTCAAGGCTGTTAGGAATGTTCCTGAAAACGAGCCTCTTCACTGAAACAAATAATCTCAATCAGACCAAATCATACCAAATTAAAAGATATCTGGGTTTAATTGGATGTCTGCTCTCTCCGGAGGCCTGAGGGGAGAAGGGAAGCCAACAAAAACACCTAAGAAAAAGAGGAAAGACAATGCACCTATTTCCTGGGGAGCAGTTTGCATAGCCTGTGGGTGTGGTCTTGATCTTTCCTGGGGAGGGGTCAAGGTTTGGTGGGCTCAAGGGAGGGTACTGCCAAAGACGGATGCCAGTGGCTGGGATTACATTCCGGACTCTTTGAATAAGAGGTAACAGGAATCTGTGGTCATATTTATGACCAACATTTTAGGGTTTCTTTGGATAAAGAGGCATTGACTTAAGTCTGAATACTTTCTGTGAATGTGGGGTGATATGGGAGAGGGGAGAGATGGATGTTGCTGAACTCAAGCTCAGTGAGAGGAGTGGCTGGCTGGTGAGGCATGCTGTTCACTGGCATCCCGGAGATGCCAGGCATCTGTTCCTTGAGGGAGATGAGAAGGCAGGTGACTAGGAGAAAAATATTATTACCCATCTTGTCTGTATCACCAAAGAAGTGTGTGGCAGGATGAGGAGCTAATAGACCCCTTCATTGTAGCTTCTTGGAAAACCAGAGGGTAGATGGCCCTAACTGCTGGACAGACCAAGTGTCCTGAGTAGGTGCCCACTTGAGCCTGGAGAGATGGTACCAGCATGGATGTCCCAGGAGTTTGGCAGGAGGGGGTAGTGAAGATTACCATGTCAGCTGCTGTCCATTGAGGTTCAAGAGTACTAGGAGCTAGTTCTTTGAGGAGTACTCTGTTTTTTGGGGAAAGCAGGGCAGGTTTAAGGGCATTAAAGCCCACTGGTGTGGGTCAGGGAGACAACTGTCAGCATATGATTGGAGAAGGGACCTCAAAAGGGAGAGGTAGGGGACATAGCCTGCCCATGGAGGAGTTTTGACTGGGAGGTGATGGTTAAGGAGAAAGGGACTGCCATAAAGCAGCTCAAAGGGGCTCAGGCCCATAAGGGAATGTGGGCTGGCCCTGAGGCTAGTAAGCAAAATGGGGAGAAAGGAGGGCCAAGATAACCTGAGTTCAATGGAGAGCTTGATTAGCTGTTCTTTGATGTGATCATTGGCCCTCTCCACCTTTCCCAAGGATTATGGATGGTAGGGGATGTGGAATTTCCAGGAGATATTGAGAGCTTCTGACACAAGCTCTATGACCCTGGAAGGGAAGGCTGGTCCATTGTCCATCTGGATATTCCATGGTACACTAAACCGAGGAATGAAGTGATCCAGGAGTACCTGAGCCACCACATCTGATGTTTTTCTGAATAGAAATGCTTCTATCCATCCTGTAAAAGCTCCACAAGTGTTAGGAGATAACACAGTTGGTTATGAGTAGGCATATGAGTGAAATCAACCTGCCAGTCCTTACCCGGTTGGTGTCCATGAAGCTGATGTAGACTAACATATGTGGAGAGCCCCCTGTGGGTTCGCCTGGGCACATGCCTGGAAGGAGGAGTGAACCAATGAAATATGATCTCGGAGATGGATGGCTCCAAGAAGAGGGGCTCCCAGAAGTGGAACAGTGCTTTGGGCCCTAAGTGTAAGGTCTGGTGGATGTCTGAAATGATTGACAATGCCTAGTCTTGAGGAAGGATGAGATGGTAATTAAATAGAACCATCCATCCTTTGTTTTTTTCTCCACCCTTTTTATGAGCTCATCCCTCTCTTTTGATTGGTAACAGGGCTGACAGGAGGGAGTTAAGAACAACATATGTTCTGTGGAATCAGAGGAGCTAGAGGCCAGCACTGGGGCCACTGCATCAGCCTTGGCATTGCCTAAGGCCACTGGGTCCTTGGAGGATTGGTGTCCCTGACAGTGAATAATGGCTACTTCTGCAGGGAGCTGGAGGATCTCCAAGAGGTTTGCTATAAGGGGTCCGTTAACTATGGGAGTGCCCTTGGTTGTAAGGAACCCCCTTTTCTTCCAGAGTGCAGAATGAGTATGGCCTATTAAGAAGACATATTTAGAGTCAGTATAGCTACTAGCCCATTGTCCCTTGGCTATTTGGAGTGCACTAGCCAAGGCAATTAAGTCAAAGCCTTTTGTGATGAGGTTCCCACTGACAGTCGGCTGGCTTCAACTGTGTTAGTTGAAGTGACCACTGCATAAGCTGCCTGGCAGTTTTCTGATTTATCTATGAGGGAACTTCCATGAACAAACAGGGTGAGTTCCCCAACTCTGTAAGTTGCTGGTCTAGACAATCTGGCCTTGGTGAGGTTAAAGCCTCTACAGCCTCTGGGCAAGAATGAGAGGCAGTACCAGAGGAAGAGGAAACAGGAAGGAAAGTTTCAGGGTTTAGGGCAGGGCTGGAGGCCAAAGTAATTTGGGGGTTTTCTAGAAACAGTAAGAGAAAAGTGAAAAACCTGGTCTTGTAAAGGCCCAAGGAGAAAGGGGGCAGGGGAGAGAAAAGTCTCAGAAGGTCTGGGAGGTGGTGAGTGGAATATACCATGATTGGCCTGGACAAGGTGACCTTGAGAGCTTCCTGAGTGAGTTCAGCTGCAGCTGCCAGCAATCTCAGGAATGGTTGCCATTCACAGAAAGTGAGGTCCAGCTGTTTGGATAAAAAGGCAGCATCCTTATTCCAATGCCCAACCTGTTATGTTAGAACTCTCGTGGCCACTCCAGACCTCTCATCTGTATAGAGATGATAACTTTCATGGGGTCTGGAAGACCAAGAGCATGGGTCGCTAGAAGGGCATCTCACAGTAAAGAAAAGTGGCAGTAGACGAGGCTGGGTGGGTGAGAGGTCCCATGGGGTCTCTGGCTGCCTTGTACAGAGGCTTGGCTGTAATGGCAAAGTTAGGGATCCAATTTTGGAAGATCCCTAGCAGTCCCAGAAATTAGAGGATTTGAGCCCCTTCAGTTTGGGGCTATAAATCCCACAGGGCCTGAACTATGTCAGAGGTGAGTGTCTTAGGCCCCAGGCTAAGTTGAACACTCAAATATACCACTGTAGGAGAGCACAGCTGAGCCTTAGTTGGCCAGACTCTATATCTAAGGGATCTGGGAAGTTCAGGAGTGCAAAGGTGGCCTGTTGGGACAGAGACAATGTAGGCATGCAAACAAGGAGATCATCAACATACCGGAGGAGTGTTCTAGGACCTAGGTCAAAGTTTGAGAGATTTCTAGCCAAAGCTTGGCCAAAGAAATGGGGGCTGTTCCGAAAACCCTGAAGGAGAACAGTCTTTGTAATCTGTTTGGAGGATTGGGAGTCAGGGTCCTTCCAGGTGAAGGCAAAGAGGAAGTATGAGTCTGGGTGTAAAGGGACTGTAAAGAAGGCAGGAGAGATGTTAGATGGGAGATTGTATGGGCTGTTAACCAGTGGGTGAACTGGAATAACTGCATTATTCATGAGGCTGAGGTCTTGAACCAAGTGGTCAGCACCAGAGGGCTTAAGCATGGGAAAGACTGGAGTGTAGCAGAGTGAGTTGATAGGAATCAAAAGTTCTTGAGGTAGGAGATGGGTGATAATAGGCTTAAGGCTTCAGCGGTGAGTTTCAGAAATAGGAAACTGGGGTCTGGAAGGGAAGGATGAAGAGTCTTTAAGGTGAACTAAGACTGGCTGGTGGTGAGTAGCAATCACAGGAATAAAAGTGTCCCATACTTGGGGATCTACTGGATCAGGGAGAGTAGGGACAGAACAGTCTGGGATAAAAACCTGTGAGGCTATTAAAGTGAGAAGAACATGTGACTCAGGAGAGTGTGGGGGGGCCAAAATGAGTGTGGCCCCAGAGTGGCTGAGAATATCTTGATCAAGTAGAGTTTCAGGGCAAGCAGGTATGACTAGCAAAGAACAAAAGAGGAATCACCCTGGAAGAATGCAGGGCAGTGGCAGAATTTTACGTGTGGAGGAACAGGTCCCTTCTAACCCCATGATGGAAATTAGTGAGGGGAATGTAGGACCTAAATGAGATGTTAAAACAAAATAGGTAGCCTCTGTGTCCAAAAGAAAAGCAGTGGACTTGCTGCTACCTACAGCTTTACTTTAGGCTCAGAGAGGGATATGGGAGTCACCAAGTCTTGGTTGTGTCAATATTCCCTAAGACTGTGAAGGCTGGCACAGTCTCACTTGCTATTGTGGGTGAGGCATACTCTATAGCTGCTTCCTGAATTCTACTTCACTCTTCAGGAGTGAGAATAGAAGCCTGGATGACATTGAAGTCATGCCAGGTTAGATCATAGGCCTGGGACAGATACCGAAACTCTTTAATATAAACAGAAGGATTAGCAGAGAAGGAACCCAACTGCTTTTCTATCTGAGATCTGGAAAGAGAAGGGAATACGGACTTTAATAATATCATAGGCTCCCACTGCCTTCCAGAGAGGTCACAGAAGTACAGGTTCATGTTGAAATCTGGTGTGAGAGGAGATGGGGAAGGATTGTGAGGTGTTAGACCAGTGTGTACAGGGGGTCTAAGAAGCAGTTGATGCATGTGGGGAACAATAGATAGATGTGGTAGGAGGGAGGGAAGGGGAGTTACGTGGGTAGGGAGAAAGTTAACCTTGAACTTCTAGTTTGGCTGGGTGGCGAGTAGGTAGGGGTGGGTAAGGGGAGGAAGGTGGAGAATGTTGTTCCACAAGAGGGGGTTGGGTAGTAAGGGGTCCAGGAGTGGGCGAGGGACCAGTGTGTCTGGCTGCATAGTCATGGCAGAGCTTTCAGGGTCCCATTCCCAGATGGTCAGGAGTCTGGAGGCACCATGACCCTGGTAACCTGAACCGGTGTTGCAAGACACTGGCTACTGTGGAGGGGTGAGGGCACAGTGCTCAGATTCGTGAACATATGAGAGTTCTGCCTATTTATCCTCACAGTGGCAATAATTTTCTAGGTCCTGGAGGATGGAAAACTCAAGAGTTCCCTCTGCTCTCCATTGCATCCCATTGTCAGGGTTGTATTGAGGCCAAATCTAGGGCATAAAGAAATTACCCTTTCAGGACAGATTGTATCTGACAGTGTGGCAATTTCTAAAAATTTTGTAGGAGGCAGCCCAGGGATGATAATGGATCTGACTTCGAATTACAAGAACCCAGTTTAAAAGTCTATGTCCAATTGTGGGGCTCAAGTCTAGTGGCACAACTCTTGAGCCAAAACGGGGCTGTGAAAATTGGATGGTATGAATCCCTGGCCAAACAATCTTCACCTCAGCTAAACCCAGTTTAGCCTTTTGGATAAGACTTTGGGCATGATTGCAACTTCAACAGAAAGCCCGATAATCAACAAACATAGATGTGAATGGATCCCAAAGCCTTATTGGCATAGAGCAAAAACAAGGGGAACTTACCAAGACAAAGCCTATCTACCCTGGAAGCCGATTTTAGCTTGGCAGAGAGCACTTTCTATAAGAGCATTTTCCTACATGTGGTCATGAGCCCATGGGAAAAACCTCCCCCCACACCCAGTGGGACCTCCAAAATGTTAGGAATACTCCTAAAAACGAGCCTCTCTGCTAACACATATAATCCCAATCAGACTGCTTTAGATCAAATTAAAAGATATCCAGGTTTAATTGGACAGCTGTTCTCTCGGGTGGCCTGAGGGGGGAACAGAAAGTCTACAGGACCACTGAAGAGGAAAAGGGAAGAACACTCACACAGGGTATTTAAACTGCTCCTCCCCCTGAGAGAACAAGTGTGGTTTTCTAGTCTTTCTTCCCCATCTCCTCTCTGAGGGCCTGGGGGACCACCCAGAAATGCTGGCATCTATTAAACCTGGCCTTTTTCTAATTTGGTTTGATTTGGTCTGATTCAGATTATTGCATGAGTGGAGGGGTTTATTGGGATGTAAAAACTTTTCAAAGATGTTTATGTTTGGTGTAGGAGGTCCTTCTATATTTGTATTGCTTTCAGTGGTTGAATAAAGAAACTGCCTTAGCCTTTTGATAGGGCAGCAGCTTAGGTAGGTGAAGAAGAATAAACTGAATGCTGGGAAGAAGGACAGTGTTCCAGACGCCATGAAGCTCTGGCCTGAGACAGACGTAGGTTTGAATATTTTCCGGTAAGCCATGACCTCATCGTGCTACACAGATTATTAGAAATAAGTTAGATCAAGATGTGAGAGTTAGCCAATAAGAGGCTAGAGCTAATGGGCCAGGCAGTGTTTTAATTAATACAATTCCTGTGTGGTTATTTCCAGGGTTAAGCTAGCCGGGCAGTGGCACATAGCCCGCTGCTCATCCTACAACAGAGTGACGCCCAACGTGATGGACTAATTCCACTTAAAAACCTGAGAGGGCTTAAAAAGGAGAGAGAGAGTTTAACACAGCTTTTTCCTGTTTGCTGGTGGTGTGCCACAGAGAGAATTTCCTGACTCAGCAGCAATAAAATAAAAAAGAGCCACGCCATATTAAAACTAGGCTTCCTGGGCTCTGCTGGTACAAACTCCGGCTACGGAGCATTTGTGGGCATGGATGTTTGAGTTCCCACTTGGGGTCAGGAACAAAGTACCTGAGACCATGCCTGTGGCTTGGCACTCCCTCCTTGGGTAGGCAGTGGGATCAGGTCTACTAGAAAGTGGCGGTTTTGAAATACTAGTTTCTGGGTTGTGCCACCATCATGGCCTCTGTCTTTTGCGGGAGACAGAGCATTTCAATGGGGTTTGTGACTAAAGTGCTATGGTTTGTTTGATGGCAACTGGACTCACTGTGTGCCTAAAAGGGGGGCATGGTGCACTGCGGCTCAGAGGCACAAGTGACTCAGAGGCACAAGCAGCTTCGTCATGCTAGCGGTGCAATGCACATGGCTCAAAGGCACAAGTGGCTATGCCATTTTGGAATGGGTGGGGCAAGCAGGAAGCACCTGTACTTGATTGTCACGGCTTAGATTCTTAAGACCTTAGCATTTTAAAGCCCCAAAGCTAAAGTGTTCCTGGACAGTAAAGAATTACAGATCCATGATAGGACAGATTCAGACATAAAAGACCTCTAAATGGGTCACGGTGTTAGATAAAGCATGTAGGCTTGGGAAAGAAAAATAAAGAGTATACAGAGTCATAATATAAAGTTAATGCTTTAAAAAAAGGGGGGGAGTGGTAAAGTCTTTAAAGAGACAGAGTACAGGTAGTTATAGATTTAAAAAATGAAGAAAAATAAGCCACATAAAAATGGAAAATTCACAGAGAGTCTAGATTATGTATTTTATTGTGTTTTCTTTGAATTTTTTGATTGTAAAGGAGCGCTAAACCAGCATGAGTATTATAAAGGTATTAAGACTTCAGAATTTGGGTCTAAGGGTATGATGCTTTGGAAAAGAGGTTCTTCTTTTGTTTCCACAGAAGACGAGAACCTGTGGATTGCTACCAGGCCAATATGGTGTGATAGACCACGTCCTCCTGAAAGGTTGCTATACACAGCCTCAAAAACTTTCTTTGCTCAACTGCCGACTGAGATGAACCTAGCATACAGGATACACCATAAAAGACCTGATTAACAGTATCCCCACACAGTACGAAGCAGTTTGGAGAGAAAAAACTGCTCCCATATTCCAAAATATTGTTTATAAATGTTCTTTTACATTTATATGATATAGATATAAATAATTTGCATTGATATGAATCTTGGTTTACTGATACTAATTTAAGGTCAATCTTGCTATATCTATATGTATTTCTGCTCTTGATTAAGGTATTGTGATTGTGTCATTCATTTAAAAATGTAATGTATAATAGGTTGTTGATGGATAATCATCTATAATAGTCAAGTTTGTAGTCATGTTACTTAGATTTTCTAGATATATAGAGATATATTTCAGATAGGCATTCTTCATATCTTTCAAAAGGTACATAATATGGCATTTAAAATGTTTTAATAACTTAGGGCTTTTCATGACAGTGAGACATGTCTGCTCCTGGCAGCACCAGCTACTTTAAGAGGAAGATGGGCATCAAAGAGGCTCCTTATGGAGTTTGATAGCCATTTGGGCAAGAAACTGCTCTTGTCTGGACTGTTGGATAAACTGGACACAAAGAACCCGCAGAGAGAGGATTGATGAACTTGACTAAAGGTGAGATGATCTTTCGGGGTTCCTGATTCATGAAAGAGTCTGTGAGACATTCTGCAGGACACAGCAGATAGTGACTAAACTGTCTTTGAAATTCCTGTTTCATGGAAAGTCTACTGCATACTATGGGCCTGAAGGCTGAAGATAGATGCCTCAATGGTACAAAAGAACTTTGGGTGACTGTCCAGGCAGCGAGATGTCTCTGTCATTTCTAGAGTTTTGGAAGTTGCTTACTTAAGTAATGTTATATCCTTCTGGAGTCTTAGATGGAGTTGAAGAATGGTTAGTTATAGTTATAGTTTTCCTTAGTTATGATAAAAGATAAAATAGATATAAATATTGTAATTGTAATTCTTGCTTGATAACTATTTTGTTATATGTAATTTTACTATGTTAAAATGAAAACCTTCTTTTTTGTTTAAACAGAAAAAGGGGAATTGATGGAGGAGGGTCATCTGTCTATCTGTTGCTTTCATTGGTTAATTAATAAAGAAAACTACTTGGCCTGATAGGTTAGAACATAGGTGGGTGGAGTAGACAGAACAGAATGCTGGGAAGAAGGGAAGTGAAGTGGTCTGGTCGCCATAGCTCTCCTCTCCAAGATGGATGAAGGTTAAGATCCTTTCCAGTAACCCACCACCTCGTGGTGCTACACAGATTATTAGAAATGGATTAATCAAGATGTGAGAATTAGCCAGAAAGAGGCTGAAACTAATGGGCCAGGCAGTGTTTAAAAGAATACAGTTTCCATGTAATTATTTTGGGTGCAAAGCTAGCTGTGTGGGAGCTGGGCAGGAATGCAGCCTGCCGCTCCTTCTTCAGAGATCTCAAAAGTCCACTCATTCCCAGTTAGCTCTTCTTCTCTCTGCCTCATGCTTGTGGCTTAGGATGGTGCCTTTTCATAGCAATAGAAAAGTAACTAAGGCACCAGGAAACTGCTCTACCACTATGGTGCATCACCCAATCTTTTAAGGATTTATTTGGACATAGGGTCTTGCTAAGTTTCTTAGGCAATGGTTGATGCAGAATCTCAGCTTTCCTAATGCAGAGATGAGAAGCAAGGGTGGCCATGCCCCACCTTAGACCTCCCTTTCTTAATAAGACTTCACTTCTCTTTACTGGAGATAGAGATGGGGTAAGGAAGGGGAAGTAGCATCCTTCTTGTGAAGTTCAGCCAATGCCTGTCTGATGTTGGTAGCAGAGTTATATACTTCAGTGATTCAGGAAGGAGAAAGGTCAGGAAACCATGGTGATTTCATGCATTGCATCTGTTTCTCTCTGACTTCGTCAAGGTGTCAGAATAGACTTGAATGACCCCAGGACATTTGTCCTGCCAAGCGGGTGATCTGGTACTGAACTTGCATAATTATTTTAATGCAGGATTCCCAGTGGGAGCCATGAATTGCATTTCATACAGTAGCTGTCACAATCTTCACATTTTGGGGAGATATATTGCCTTGACCTACTAATAGAAGTACATACAGGTTAAGAACCTCTTTCTTAGGCCACACAGTGGATTAGAACATCAGCCTGGGATACAGAGGGAGACCTTGTCTAAGACAAACAAACAAAGAGACCAACATCCAAATGTATTTTGATATGGGACTCCCCTCTGTATGCTGTCAGTACAACTGGTTAATAAAGGACTGTCTTGGGCCACATGAACATAGAACTTCACATTCATATTAGAAATGACTTTTTATATATAAAGCACACAGTAAACATGCACAGGTTCCATGTCTGAGAAAATAAACAAACAGAACTGAGCTGGCATATGTATACTCACCCTCAGAAATTGAGGCACATTACTCCCTATGACATTTTGTCCTGTGGATCTCAATCATGGTGTTCTTGCCAACATCTAGGGTGAAGGTAAGAAGATTGGGAGTGAGCAGATCACTGACAGCCCAATCAGGAAGTATGGTACTCACACTCCTGGACAGTGAAGAGACAGGAGGTGGGAACAGATGAAGTTGCTCAACTGGGTGGAGATCCAGGTCCAGCATAAAAGTCCTGCTGGAGTATGCAGTGAAGTGGACGGTGCTCAGACCAGGACCATGGAGCCCAGTGTCCTGCTCCTCCTTGCTCTCCTTGTGGGCTTCATACTACTCATGGTCTGGGGCCACCCAAAGGCCCGTGGCCACCTTCCACCAGGACCCCGTCCCCTCCCCCTCTTGGGAAACCTCCTTCAGATGGACAGAAGAGGCTTCCTTTACTCCTTTATTCAGGTAAGACCTGACCACAGCCTATGCCATATGGGATTAGCCCCATGTTTGCTCCTGAAGATCACCCATTTGGGTGAAGAAGGAACTCTTTCCAGGCAGTAGGTTCAGGTGGGAAGGCTGCTGAGTGAAAGATGAGGTGCTGGTTGGTGGTGGATGGTGCTCAGGTTGACAGGTGTGTCCTTGCTGTTGGACAGTGTGAGACTCTGTGCTTGGAGTGTGAAGGGTATTGGGGTGTCATGGCATGCACCAAGAGCTTACAGTTTTCCTATCTGATGTTCCTTTGTTACAAAGGAGAAAGAAAAATGTCATAGGCATCCATATATCAGGTTTTCTTCTGCCAACACAAGGGATTAGCCTGCTGTATTCAGGAACACAGGGGATGAGAGGCAGGTCAGGAGGTGGGGTAGGAAGGGAGTGCTTATCAGTTATAAACACAAGGACCATTCAAGGAACCATCCATGGCACAATCTTTTCTAATCTTCACATGCGAGATTTCATGTCCAATTACCACTTGTTTATTAATAATCACTAAGCATCTTTGGCTCCACTTCCCATTTAGAGTTCTAATTTGGTGACAGCAATCCCAACTCTTGCTACCCCCTTGGTTTTTAATATATCACCCACTTGGTCCAATGGCGTATTCATTTGTTTATCATTTTTTATTGTTTAAGACAAGATTATCTTCATTTCTCAGGCTAATGATGTTTCTGAGTTAACATCTCACATGCTGGATTTAACGATGTGTGGTACACCTAGGTGCAAGTGTTTTAAAAACGGGCTTTCCATATGTTGGAAAGGTCAAGTTAACATCATATTTATATTTTATTCTTTATGTTTGTTTGCTTATTTTGTTTATTATTTATTATTTGGTTTGCTTTGTTGTTGTTATTTTCTTTTTCTTTCTTTCTGGGTTTTTTTTTTTGAGACAGGGTTCCTCTGTGAAACAGTCCTGGCTGTCCTGGAACTCACTCTGTAGAGAGACTCAAACTCATCAAGATCCACCTACCTCTGCTTTCTGAGTGCTGGGATTAATTTTCATTCTTTGAAAAATACAATTCATTCATTTCTGATTTTCTACTCCACTTCTCTGTTTCTGAAGGCTCTTCCTATTTGGAGGTAACTATGGTTGCATGAGTGAGTGTGCATATGGGGGCAATTGACTGGAAGGTGAGCAACTTATGAACAGCTACATCACTGAAGCTTTTCTACTTTTAGCATTTCCCCCAGCATACTTAACTGCCCAGAGACTCACAGGGAGGGCTGGTGACATCCTGTCATGATAGCACAACATGCTGCATCTTTTCCCTGCAGGGACAGTCATCATGTCCTGCAAACAAGATTCCCAGGGGTTGGCAATGTGCTCTGGGAAGGGAATTCCTAACCTTTACAGAACTCCTTAAAGAACTGTTCAAATCCACAATCCAATGGACGTGGCAATCTGGGAGCTAAGCTGACTTTCTTAACTGTCAGGAGATAAGAGTCTGTTTGTAGATTGTAGAATAAACTCATAAAATTCAACTACACAAGTTTTCTGCTCATTTGGGTGATATTGGATACAAGGAAAACAATAAGATGTAGGAGGAATCTTCTTGTTGGTTCCTGGGCGCTCAGCCACAAAATAATCACACAGAAACTGTATTAATTAAATCACTGCTTGGCCCATTAGGTATAACTTCTTGTTGGCTAATTCTTCCATCTTAGTTTAACCCATTTCTAGTAATATGGGTATCGCCACGAGGCTGTGGCTTACCGGCTAAAGTTCCCAGCATCTGTCTCTGGAGGCTCCATGGCTTCTCCCTAACTCTGCCTTCTTCCTCCCATCATTCAGTTTTAGTTTTCCCCACCTAGATCTGTTCTATCTTATCACGGGCTTAAGACAGTTTCTTTATTAACCAATGTTATTCACAGCATACAGAGGGGAATCCCGCATCAATAAGAATTTTAAGATTGGTTGAGAGTTCAAACAGACTTACATAAGAGGCAGGACTCGAACAAATCACAAAGACTTTCTAGGAAGATGACATGTATGAAAAAAAAGCCATTTCTGAGCAGTAGCGGGTACTAGGGAAAAAGTGGAGCCAGGTGGATGAGGTCACAATGTGATAGGGGAGAGGCAGGCATTGAATCTGTAGTTCATTAAAATGAACTAGCTTGGTGTGAGCCAAAGATGGTAAGAACTGAAGTGATTCAACTAAACAGGCAAGAGAAAGTCTCCTCATGTCTTTATCTCTTTTCTGTTGCTACCAAAAAATTACAGAGGATGAGTTCTTTATAAACTAACGGTTTATCCTACTCAAAATTGTGCAGTGTGGCAGTCTAAGATCAAGCAGTCCATTCTTCCAATTTCTAGCGAGAAAACTTCTTATGTGTCACAATGGAGGAAAACCTGTCACATTCACAAGAGGCTAATCATGTGGAGTGCCTTTGTTTAATAATAATCCATTCTCTAAAAACCCAGTCCTCTCTGTGAGATCAGCATTAACATAATGTATGGATTATCTGCAAAGACCCAGTGCCTCTCACTAGGTTCCAGCTCCCAAAGGCTCTGACACTTCTCAACAATTCCATATTGGGGGCTAAATCAACAGCAGAGCATCAATGAAGGCATAGCACATGGAATAGGCAAGAGGAAAGAGCAGCTGGTCCAGACAGATGCCTTTGGATGTCAAGTGGTGGTGATATCCTGTGGTGAACCCCAGACACAACCAGCTTGGCTCTCTCAAGTGTGTTGTGGATGAGCCTGGAGCCTGACTCAAATACAGCTGCTAAAGGCTGTGTCAGCTCCATAAGTCCAAACCCATGTGCAGCTGACAAGCCCTCTGGAATGTTTCTTAAAAATTTTTCTTTTGGCTCAAAAAGCTGAGATTTTTTACTAGACATCTGTGTTGATGTAAGATGATTTTGTGGGCTTTAATCATGGTGTGTTTGTTACAAAGACTGAGTCTTAATGATAACAATTTTTTTTGGCCAGTAGTAGAGACACAAAAATGAGGTGAACCATCAAAGCTACTAATAAGATTAGAAATCGCCAGCATTTTGTCACATAACACTTAATTTTTTTTAATAAACAAACTCTATTATTGCTACCTGGGGGACCAGTGTCGCAAAGCACAGGGCTCCAAATGAATCCATGGCATTGGCATGACCTAAGATTTATCTATCCAAAGGTGCTAGGGAGAAAGGCACTAACACTCTCTCAATGGTTTCCTTCTTTATTCTCTATTCTTCTTGTCTTCTTCCTACTGTATACATTTTTCTCTGGCTAATATAACCCAGAAAACTTTTCAGGCAGTATAGGAATCACAATGTGGTTACATTCCATCTTTCAATTGAATGATTATAAGAGATTTAGATCAAACCATGGTTTTTATTGCCTTTTCATGATTAAAAACAAAGTCGTTCTGGTATCCCACTTACATTTACATCTAAGTAACTTGTTAGATTAACAGAACAGGAGCAAGCAGGAAGTATTTTATCTCAGGCAAATCTTTTGTTTGCAGGCTGCACATTGTGATTACAAAGAAAGCAGCAATCGTTCTACTATTTATCTTGATGGACGATTTTATAAGGAATCTTAAAGGAATCACAAACCTAAACTTTTATGCGTGAAAACTAGTCAGTTGTACTTTAAATCTTTAGGGTGCATATCCACCCATCAATAGTTTCTCGGGACATCGAGGGCAGGAATGAGTATAAGGAGTTAACCATCACCTTTGACCACCAATCAACCCTAGCCAGGAAAGTGTGTCAGCCAGCAACAGTTGGGCTGCCTTGTGTTTTTTACCCTAACCTGATCTGTGCCCTTGTGAACATAATATTGTTTTCTGGGGCTTTTCATCATAAGGCTGTTATCAAAACATATGATTTAACCTGAAATTGTTTTAAATGTTTGTTTTAGCTAATGATGCACACAAAAACTTGAGAATGTGTATTTTAGCATCAACATAAAAGGAATTGAGCCAGCCTGGCTCCTGGGACACAATTGTTTCTCTTAATCATTAGTTTGAGCTACGATCTATACAGCTACATAAGTGAAACTCATAGGTGTTGTGGATGTCACAACTCAGGTGTGTGGGTTCCCATGGGTCTGTGAAATGAAGACTCAGAGATGCCTTAAAAATGAATTTAGCCTTTCTTGGCTACAGGGCGGGTCAGTCTCTCTAGAGAACCTACAAGACTGATCCATCAATACTCAACATTCAGGACTAACCCTTCAGGACTCAGCCTTCAGGAATGACTGTTTTCCCTTTGCCCAGGGCTCCTTTATTGTTCTCCAATTTTCACCTAGCAAGTACATGTCCATATCCTCAAAACATCCTGACTGGGCCTCTAAAGAGATGATGCAAAAGAAATTACCTGATTCAGGATGAACCACAGTTTTCAGGGTTTCCTTCTTTTTTTTTTTTAAAGATTTATTTATTATGTATACAACATTATGCCTCCATGTATGCCTGCACCACAGAAGAGGGCGCCAGATCTCATTACAGATGGTTGTGAGCCACCATGTGGTTGCTGGGAATTGAACTCAGGACCTCTGGAAGAGCAGCCGGTGCTCTTTAACCTCTGAGCCATCTCTCCAGCCCCTCAGGGTTTCCTTCTAACCAAGTTCTGCATAGGCTTTGTACCCACTGGAAATTCTCAGACAGAGGGCAACAAGAGAAACAAAAAAATTAATTGCTAACAAGAGATGGATAAAGCTAGGTGCTAGCACTCTGGAGCTGGACCAGGTGTAGTCCATCAGGAATGTTGCCACACATAGGCCCTGCTCTGTCATATTTCCTTATATTTACTTTCTTCCTCAACACTGTGTATAAGTTAACATTATTATATCAATTAGACAGTAGAGTTTACACTTGTTTTTGTGTATCATTAACTTGACAAGTTTAACTTACACCGTTGTTATGATCTGAGGCTTTTTAGTTAATTGCTGCATAAGATTCCATGTTGTGGCCCCATCTAAAAACATAAATACATCAACATCAAACTTATGCAGAGCTTTTTCTTAGCATTGTCCCCTAAACAACCCTGGTCACTGACCATTTTCATAGCCTTTCATTTCTATTAGCTGAAGTGCAATCTAGAGAGAGTAAAAGTTACAAGAGGACAAGGGAGGGTTGTTTGCAAACCCCTCACCATACTCCTCAAGGGCTCTCAGCACTGGAGGGTTATCATGTTCCTGGGACCAATTCCCTGTAGATGACCTGATGGTAGCAGGTATTTCCCTAACTGTTCATACTGCAGTCAGACTCACATTCAAAACCACTACTAGGTGACTATCACTTTCCTTCCCATGTAAACCAGTGGGTGGGTCAGGGCAGTTTTCTCTGAACGTTGTCAGAAGGCAACAGGCTGAAGCTGGACCACAGGAAGCATGGTTCACCTGGCCAGACTGAAGGGTATGGGCACGGAACTAATGCACATCTGCATCCACATCTGTATCTATTATTTTTGAGGTAGGGTCATGTGCAGGTGAGACTGGCTTCAACTGGATGTGCAGACAAGGATGACTACTGGTTCTCTGGTCTCTACTTCTCTTGTGCCAGGATTATAAACAAGTGTTGCCCTATCTCCCTACTCTACAGTGCTGGTGTCCTGATTAGGAAATCCAACCAATTAGTGCAGACCCTGCCTGTCTGGAGAATTAACCTTCACCTCTTAGAAAGGGTGGCCAGAGAAGGGGTACCTACTTACCAGTCTGTATCTAGGTTTTTTCACAGTGTAACAACCATGTCTGCACTGACTAACCACAACCCTTGTACCCTTATGCTTGGCAGCTTCAAAAAAAATATGGAGACGTGTTCACAGTGCACCTGGGACGGAGGCCCGTGGTTATGTTGTGTGGGACAGAGGCCATAAGGGAAGCTCTGGTGGACCAAGCTGAGGCTTTCTCTGGCCGGGCGATAATTGCTTTGTTTGAGCCAATTGTACAGACATATGGTGAGATACGGGACAGGGTGAAGTGGCAGATGTGGTCCGGGAAGATGTGTGTTAGAGGTGGAGCCCAAGCTGTGGGGAAGGACTCAGGGTCTTCCAACTCCCATTGTAACCACCCATGCTTCACCACGTTCTTAGGTATAGTCTTTGCCAGTGGTGAACGCTGGAAGACCCTTCGGCGATTCTCTCTGGCCACCATGAAGGACTTAGGAATGGGCAAGAGGAGTGTGGAGGAGCGGATTCAGGAGGAGGCCCGATGTCTGGTGGAGGAGCTGCGGAAATCCCAGGGTGAGTCCCAGAGAATGGGCAGAAAGGAAGATGGTGACACAGGGACCTGAGTGTAGAGCCAAAATTAGGAAGAGACATACAAGGATATAGAAACAAAATGGCACACAGACAGATAGACAGATAGACAGACAGACAGACACATATATACACACAAACAGAGGTACACACACAGAGGGAGAGAGATACAAAAGACACACTGACTTTGGAGATGAGGAGATTAAGAGAGAGTTGGGAAGAAATTCACAAGAGCAGGAAAGAAACGTGAGGTATTTTGTTTCCAAAATATCTCAGAAGCATGTACTGCCCATGGTGGTCACTTCTCTCTAAAAAATCAATCTGTGAATTAATTCTCTATGTCAATTGGATAGTTTTGGTGGACACTCGCCCTTTCAGAACTCAGAAGGTGAGGCAAGATGATCATGAGCTCAAGGCCATCCCTGTCTACAGTATGAGGTCCTGCCTTTGATGTGGCTGTGGCTGAGTTGTGCAGAGCTTACAGCACCACATACAGTGGGCATGGTCCTGCATGTGTGTAATCCCAGCACTCCAGAGGTGGAGGCAGGAGGATGAGATTTCCAAGGTCCTCTTCTACTGCACAAAGTGTTCATCCAAGTTCTTCTTTTACTGCACAAAGTGTTCAAGACCATTTTGACTTAATCGTTGTAATTGTCACCTATTCCTGCTCCTCTCCACGGTCTTCTCAAAGTCAAACACAGACCTTTAGTTGATGAGGGGAATGGAGCAGGAAGACCTGCAGACATGGCCTAAGCAGGGAACTGTGTTTTCTTCCTTGTGAGTGTGCTGGTGAGCAGCAGTGAACACAGAGGCTCATGGGAGTTTGATTTTGGTAAAAATCAGAGGTACTCTGAGGTTATTTTAAGTTTGTTGTATCAAGGGCACATTGGTAACAAGACTGTTGCTTGCACCTCCATTTCTTTACACGGGTATTTGCCATTTCTTATTGACCTTTCTCTGGAGATCTGAGAGGTCAGTGTGGAGGGGGAGGAAAGAAAGGTGCAGAGGGTGAGAAGAACAATGGGAGAAAGAAGTCAGTGATGGAGGGACCCAGAGGAAGAGAAACAAGTTGAGAATCAAGCTAAAAATGGACTAAGAGTGAAGCTGCTGAGCTCCAGGAAAGTATCCTCATAGGATCAGAGACCACAGACAAGACAGCCCCAGGGTGAAGGGCAACAGTGGCCAAAGACTGCTGTACTGACAACAGCCCTCCAACTGCCAGCGTGCATGACTGAACATGGCACACAAAGGCTACAGGCAGCAGTGGCTGATGGCTTCTAGAACACCACAGAGCTCAGAAGTCAGAGAAAAGAGAGGTGGAGGAAGTTGAAGTTGGAGAAGTGATGGAGGAAGTTGCAGATTGGATGGAGGAAGTCAGAGAAGAGATGGAAGAAGTCAGATAAGGGAAGGAAAAAGTCAGAGAAGTGATGGGGGAAGTCAGGGAAGGGATGCAGGAAGTCAGGGAAGTGATGGAGGACGTCAGGGAAGGGATGGAGGACGTCAGGGAAGGGATAGAGGAAGTCAGGGAAAGGATGGAGGACGTCAGGGAAGGGATGGAGGAAGTCAGGGAAGGGATGGAGGAAGACAGGCAGATAGGCATGGAGTATACAGGGCTTGTAATTGACACAGCCATCCCTGAACTCTTCTGTGAACCATTCCTGCCAGTGGCAGTTAGCTAGCAGTTCAGAGTGAAGATGTCATCCTGGGAGGAGGAGCATGTGCAGACTGACTGCACTCACTCTATCTCTTGTTCCTAAAATCCTAATTGCAGCCATGTTCCAGCCATGATTAGCTGAGTTTTCTTGGTGAAGGTGCATCCCTATCTGTATATAGAAATAGCATCCCACATCCTGTACAGTACTGAGGGAGTTAAATAAAGGGATGCACGCATCTCTGAGTGAAGAGCCCACATTCTTATGTGCACCATATAAACAAATGTGTTGCTGTTCTAGTGCAGTGAGTGGTGGGGACGACTTTACAGAGATGAGTCTGAAGCCAAATACTCCCCTAATTCTGTATTCCCTGTCTCTTGTACTGTATCCTCCTTCAGGAGCCCCCCTGGACCCCACCTTCCTCTTCCAGTGCATCACAGCCAACATCATCTGCTCCATTGTCTTTGGACAGCGCTTTGACTACAAAGATCGTCAGTTCCTGCGCCTGTTGGATCTGCTCTGTCATACCTTCTCAATCATCAGCTCATTCCATGGTCAGGTCAGTAGGTGGGAAGGGAGGAGCTTTGAAGGCAGAGGAAACAAAGCCTGCTTTGTGAGTGAAGAAGGGAGTGTCTTATGGCTGGAAGGAAGACAGAGAAAACATGGAACAGCAAGGAGCCTGTGACCTGGAGGGATGGAAGGAAGGAGGATCAGAAGGAGAGAGGGATGTTGAGCAAGACCTGAATGCAGAAATACAGAGCCATCTAGACATGAGAAAACGATGACATGGGGGATACAGCTGTTACTTAGAGGACAGAGAACACACTATTTCATGCATGAGCCCTTGAGTTCATCCCCAGGACTTGGTGGTGTACAACACATGAAATTCCAGCATTTTGGTGTTAGAGACTGGGCTATCAGAAATTTGGGCTGATCCTAGGCTAAATGTTGAATTTAAAGCCTGTGTGGCATTAATGTGTTAAGATACAATACCTCACAAATGAAAACAAATTAAGACAAAACCGCAAGGGGGAATTAGAGAGCAAAGAAGAGAAAAAGGGAGATACAGAGAATGTAAACTGAAGGCTAGAGACTGATTTAAAGGCATGTGTATGGTGTGCATGTAGGAGAGGTGTGTATGTGTCTCTGTGTGTGTGTGCTCCTCATGACGTCTGTGGACCTAGGTGCACTGCCCAATTCCTGAGACGTGAGAACCCATTGTGACCTGCTGGGCCCTTCTTTCTTGCAGATGTATGAGCTCTATTCGGGTTTTCTGAAGTTCTTTACTGGAATTCACAAACAAATCTACAAAAACTTGCATGAAGTCCTTGAATACATTGGCCACAGCGTGGAGAAGCACCAGGCAACCTTGGACCCAAACAATCCAAGAGACTTCATCGATAGCTACCTTATACACATGGAGAAGGTTAAATCCTGTGTGAATGAGATGGGATGGCTGAGAGTGAAGGCCGAGGATGTGAGTGGAGGAAAAGGGGGCAGAGAATGGAGAGGAGAGACAGGAAATGGAGTGGAGGAGATGCAGAAGCGTCTGCAAAATGAAGCAAATAAAAAGGAAGAGAAAATGTGATATGGAGAAAGAAGGGTGGGGAAGAAACACAGGGCAAGGGACAAAAAGCAGAAAAGACCACAGAGGAAGAGAAAGCCTGGGAGACAAACCATGCTAAACTACCAGAGAGCACAGTAGAGAGAGAAGACAGAAAAGAGACCAAGTGGCATTGTTGAGGACTGGATAATGCCATGTGGTCCAGATAGTGAGACAGAAGGACAGTTCCCTGGATGTGTGTGCATCTTCCTGCATGGCTTCTGTTACCCCTGACCCTCCCTTCTCTCTCCCATCTGGAACCAGGAGAAGTCCAACAAACACTCAGAGTTCCATTACCAGAACCTCATGATCTCTGTGATTTCTCTCTTCTTTGCTGGCACCGAGACCAGCAGCACCACACTCTGCTTTGGCTTCCTGTTCCTGCTCAAATACCCCCATGTTGCAGGTGAGTCACAGGCAGACAATTGGGGAAGCTTCTAACTCCCCCTTTTCTGCAGAGGTTTGTGTGGATGAGAGAGACATGGGCCTCTTACATTTGAAGCTCTAAAGGCTTTGCTCAAGTTCTAACCTAAGGCAGTGCTGTGGGTGGTGTGTGAATGAACACTCAGCTGGTCCATTTCCATTGTTTTCTGCTATAACTTAAAGGTTAGATCATCTGTCCTTCCTTCCCTCTTTCCTTCCTTATTTCTTCCCTTTCTTTCTTTCTTTCTTTCTTTCTTTCTTTCTTTCTTTCTTTCTTCTCTCTTTCTGTCTTT
>NW_004949172.1:1709023-1710511 GCF_000317375.1 Microtus ochrogaster | reverse complement strand
CTTTCTTTCTTTCTTTCTTTCTTTCTTTCTTTCTTTCTTTCTTTCTTCTCTCTTTCTGTCTTTGCATCTGTCAGATATTCACCCATCTTTTTGTTCATCCACCTCTTCATCTATTTACCCATTCTGTTCTTGTTCCAACCATTATCTAAACTTACATATATTCATTTTTCCATTCATTTTTATCTATACACCTGTTCACTCACACATGTAATCCTCTGTTCATCTTCTCTATACCCATAGATTATTTATCCTTGATTCTTTCATTTCTAGTTTACTTAATGACATATATTTAATTCATTTATTTGGATGAATCAGTTTGTGAGTTTTATTCTTTATCACAGCTAGTTGAGCAGGCTCTCTGTCATTGATTCCTTGGTTCATTCATATATAAATCTTTTCATTCCTTATTTCTTCCCAATGGCCTTTGAATTCACCCCTCATGTGTCCATCTATTCCTCCATGTATCTATTTAATAATTCACTCCTTTATTTGTGATTTGTTCATCATTCAACACAACTACCTGTTTATTCCTATATTTGCTCATTTATTCATCCACATATTTGCTTGATGTTTGGTTAGTTGCTTTCATTGATTTATTTGTATATGTTCCATTTTGTGCAGTGGGTCTCACCTGCACATTCACATGGGTTCTGATGTTAAAGCCAGGCTGTCAGGATGGAAATCAATGCATTTGCTGACTGAGCCCTTTCATTGGCCATCATATTACCAATGTGTTCATAGTCCATGTTCAGTTATACACAAGTTAATTTACTTTCCTTTTATTACTGAGTCTATAACCTTATATTGTTTGCCTGTATTTTTAATTTTTTTAACTAATGTTCATTGCTGTTTTGTCTGCATATATGTCTTTGTGAGCGTGTTGTTCCACTGGACCCAGAATCATAGATGGTGTGAGCTGCCATGAGGGGGCTGGAAAGTGAACCTGGGTTCTCTAGAAGAGCAACCAGTGCTCCTAAGCACTGAGATATCTCTCCATCCCCCCTGGATTTTGAAATATAAATTCCATTCAAGAAGTCTCTCTCTCTCTCTCTCTCTCTCTCTCTCTCTCTCTCTCTCTCTCTTTGTGTGTGTGTGTGTTTTTGTGTGTGGTGTGTGTGTGTCTGTCTGTCTGTCTCTCTCTCTGTTATACAAGAACACAATATATAACATTACATTTCTTTTTTTCCCTTTCTAAAGTATTTTTATTTGAATCAGATAACAAGATGTCATCCATGTAATGATAAATTATGGACTTGGGGAATTGTTTACGAATTATTTCCAATGGCTTACTTACAAAATATTGGCACAATGTAGGACTATTGAGCATATCCTGTGGGAGGACAGTCCATTGATATCTCCTATTAGGCTGAGAATTATTATAAGTAGGCACTGTGAAGGCAAATTTTTCTCTATCCTTTTCTTGTAATGGTATAGTGAGGAAACAATCTTCCAAATCAATAACTATAAAAGAGGCCATCCTTTTGGTAA
>NW_004949172.1:1699309-1707967 GCF_000317375.1 Microtus ochrogaster | reverse complement strand
TTCTGGCTATTACAAACAATGCTGCTATAACATTACATTTTAAATGCAGAAATTTATTACCATCTTCCTATCCAGCCCTAACTCAGACTGATAGATGAAAAGAGCCCTTTGCTATGGCTTTTCCTTTTCTTTCTTTTATGAGCAAGGTTGGAGCTTGGGAGAGAGCCTCTAACATAGCTCTAAGCATGGCTGGAGAGACAGATGCCTGAGAGAAGTATGCAGGTATGCATGTCCAAGAGTACAGCAAGAGTACAGTGTGTCTTTCTCAACAGAGTCTCCTGGCTCTGCACTGCCCTAAGGTATTGCTTACAATAAACAGGGTCACTGTGCATTGCCTCTGTGAAGGGGGCAAGCATTGTCTGCTGTCTCCCTTTTCTGTGCAGAGAAAGTCCAAAAGGAGATCGATCAGGTGATTGGCTCACACCGCCCACCAACCCTTGATGATCGCCACAAAATGCCTTACACTGAGGCTGTCCTTCGCGAGATCCAGAGATTTGCAGATATTCTCCCAATTGGAGTGCCGCACAAAGTCACCAAAGACACTTTGTTCCGAGGGTACCTGCTCCCCAAGGTGAGACCAGCTGCGATTCCACATCTCTATGCCATGGTCATTCTCCACTCTCCCAATCACCACTATTGGCCTGTTTGTGGTTTCCCAGCATTCTGTGGATCTCTAAGGACTAATAGTCAGCTATGGGAACCAGAGTATACTAATATCATTGCCTCTCACAATGTCTCCTAGAACACTGAAGTGTACCCCATCCTGAGTGCAGCTCTCCATGACCCACGGTACTTTGAACAACCAGATGCCTTCAATCCTGACCACTTCCTGGATGCCAGTGGGGCTGTCAAGAAAATCGAAGCTTTTATGCCCTTCTCTATAGGTGAGACTGACCTGTGCTTCATTTCACAGACACTAGAGGGCAGGCTCATCCACCAGGATACATTCAGGACTAGGTTCAGTCTGTTCCAGCTGGAAACCCATTCCACCTGGCTACTGTCCCAGGAGGGGTCTCTTGAACTAAAGGTGCATCCTACTCAGGAGGATTTTGGAGAGGTATTGTAAAAACCTCTAAATATGAGCATATTCATTCTTTTTTTAAATTCTATTATGAGGGGAGAACCTGTTTAAACAAGTGATGAAATGGCTGACAGAGGAGAACAATGGATGTTCACAGAGAACACAATGGGCTAAGTTCACAACCAGGTTCTTCCCGCTGCTCCCAGCAGTAAAGAGCAGATTAATTAATAGAGAGGAACGGAACACAGATATTCCCAGGTCAGGACGTTTGGGATGTCTTCATAGTCAATGCAGCAACGCCCACGTAAATTCCTCAAAAGAGCAGAAGACAGTTCCTCCACTTTAGAAAGTGCAATGACCAAATTATTCATCCATTGTTTTCCAGTTGCATCAAATCCATCAGTTCTGTCTTTTTCTATTAGACATTTGTTTATTAAATTTCCCCTTTTATTAAAAATAGATTGTTTCCTCATACAATATATGCTGATTACAGTTTTCCGTTTCCGCTCCTCCTCCCAGTCCCTCTCCACCTTCCCTCCTGTCAGGATCCATCCCCTTTCAGTCTTTCATTAGAAAAGAACAGGCTTCTAAGCAATAACAACCAAACATGATGAAATTAAATAGAAGATAAAACAAAAACCATCACTTCAATGTCAACAGAAAAAGTAGAGCCCAAGAGAAGGCACTAGAAGCAGAGACCCACTCATTAACACACTCAGGAATCCATGGAAACACTAAACTGAAAGCTTTAAGATGTGCACAGAGGACCTGGTGCAGACCCGAGCAGGCCCTGTGCCTGCTGCCTCAGTCTGAGTTCATATGAGCTTGGCTCAGTTGGTTCAGAGCCTCGTTCTCTTGGTGTCCTGCATCCCCTCAAACTCTTACCCTCTTTCTGCTTGCACTTCCTCTGGGTCCTAAATCTCTAATTACAATGACATTCAATTTAGAGCTCTGTGTTTCAAGGCTTATCTCTCTGTGAAATGTCTGGCTGTATCTCACTGAATTTGTTTTTATCTGCTGCAGGAGGAAGCTCCTCTGGTGATGGCTGAATAAGAAAGGCTCTGATCTATGTAGCAGAATATTTTCAGGGGTCTTTTAGTTGTTACTTTTATTTTTCTTTTTGAGCAGTAGCATTTTTTTTTATTCTAGTCCTGGTTCCTGCTCACTCAAGCAATGCCGCATATTCAAACCATACACTGGATAATTACTCCCACAATGCACTGCATTGTGCCACTGTTGAGCCCTATTATATCACACAGGAATGATAGCATGGTTCATCAAAATTATGTGGCTGGGTTTGTGTATACATTTCTCATTTGGTAGCCTGTAGAATACTTCCTATAGCAAAGATGCTAGATCATGGGTGTGAAGGTTCTATATAGACACCAGCTAGATGTCTCCAGTCCAGTGAGTTGTGTGGGAATTGTCTTCAGCAATGAGGCCTTGCTGTCAGTTTGTAGAATCAACCTACTGTCTTGGAAACAGCCTTGGGTTGTTTGGGGTCTTCCGTGGGATCCCTTTGATCAGAAACTCAAATGGGTGCAGCCCAGTCCTTGTACTAGAAAATTCATTTAGTGAGAAGAGGGACCAAGTCTCCCTCATTATTTGGAGACTTCATTCGAATTGCCTTCCTGTAGTTTAGAAGTTTCTACTATACTAGGTTTCGACACCAGCACCCAATGTCCCTCAATTCTAGCTGTCTCTCCCCACACTCTATCCCTCAAGCCCAGCTCTCCTCCCTCCTGGACCTCCCATTCATGTCCCTTATGATGCCCCTAGTATACCCATGAACTCTTTTATATTTTCCCCTCCCAGGGAGATTTATATTCCCCTCCTAGTACTTTTGTCTGTATCTAACCATTCTGGGTCTATGGATTGTAGCTTGGTTATTATTTACTTAATGACTAATATTCACCTATAAGTGAATACATGCCATGTTAATTTTTTGGGGTCTGGGCTACTTCACTCAAGATTCTTTTCTAGTTCCATCCCTTTGCCTGAATTTTCATGATGCTGTTTTTTTTAACACATTTATTCATCCTTCTGTTGAGGAACATGAAGTTTGTTTCCAATTCTGGCTTCTATGAATAGAGCAGGATTGAGCCGGTTGAGCAAGTGCCTGTGTGGTAGCATTAAGCATCCTTTGGGTATATGCCCAAGAGTGCTATAGCTGTGTCTGGAGAGAGGTGAATTTCTAATTTTCTAGGGATCTACCACACTGATTTCTCAGTGACTGTATAAGTTTGCCCTCCACCCGCAATGGAGGAGTGTTCCCCTTACTCCACATCCTCTCCAGCATGAGCTGTCACTTGTGTTATTGATCCTAGCCATTCTGAAGGTGTAAGATGGAAACCCCGAGTCATTATGATTTACATTTCCCAGATGACTAAAGCTGCTGAACATTACTTTAAATGTTTCTCAGTCATATGAGTTTGCTCTATTGAGAACACTCTGTTAAGATCTGTACGCCATTTTTACATTGAATTATCTCTTTTTTATATCTAATTTCCCGAGTTCATTATATAGTTTGGATATTAGTCCTTTATTTGATGTAGAGGTGGTAATAATATTTCCCATTTTGTAGCTGCCACTTTTTATCCAAGTGATGGTGAATTTCGCCTTGCAAAAGCTTTTTAGTTTCATGAGTTCCCAGTTTTGTTGATCTTAGTGTCTGTGCTATTCTTGTTCTGTTCAGGAAGTCATAACGGGTGCTTCAAATCTATTCCCCACTTTTTCTCTATTATGCTCACTTATCTGGTTTTATGTTAAGGCCTTTGATCCATCTGAAGTTGAGTGTGTGTAGTTAGGTAAGTATGGACCTATTTGCATTCTCCTACATGCAGCTGTCCAATTTGACCAGCACCATTTGTTGAGGATGCTGTCTTTTTTCCTAGTGTGTATTTCTGGCTTCTTTTGAAGGATGTTGTTTTTACTTTGCTAATCCTACTGATTTATCAGCATAGGAGATTTTTCCATCTTCTCATGTCTTCTCCAATTCTTTCTCAAAGACTTGAAGTTTTTATTGCATAAGCCTTTCACTTGCTTTGTTAGAGTTATCCCAGGATATTTATATTATGTGAAGCTATTGTCAAAGGTGTTCTTTCCCTGAGTTCTTTCTCAGTGCGTTTTTCATTTGTATGTAACTGGTCTTTGTGAGTTAATTTTGTGTCCAGCTAAGTTGCTGAAAGTGTTTATCAGCTATAGGAATTACCTAGTGGAAATTTTTGGGATACAAACACAATCATATATATCATCTGATAATAAGTTTACTTTGAATTCTTTCTTTTCAATTTGTATCCCCTTGGTCTCCTTCAGTTGTATTATTACTTTAGCCTAGACTTCAAGTATTCTACTGAATATTTGTGGAGATTTTAGACAACATTGTCTTGTTCTGAATTTTAGTGGAATTGCTTTGAGTTCCTCTCTCTTTAAGTTGATGTGGGCTGTAGGCATGCTGTAAACTGTCTTTGTTATGTGTAGGTATGTCCCTTGTATCTCTGTACTCTCCAGGACATTTATCATGAAGAGGCACTGGTTATTGTCAAAGTCTTTTCTGCATCTAATAAGATGAGCACATGGGTTTTCTTCCTTTCAGTTTGTTTGTATTTATTAATGTTTTATATATTGAACCATCCTGGATCTCTGGAATGAAACATATTTGATCATGGTGGATGAACTTTTTGTTGTGCTCTTGGATTTGGTTTGCAAGTACTTTATGGAGTTTTTTTTGCCTTTATAAGACAAGTTGGTCTGTGATTCTCTTTCTTTTGGGGGGGGGGTATCAGGGTAACTGTGGCCTCATAAAATGAAATGGACAATATCGTTTGTGTTTCTATTTTGTGGAATAATTTGAGGAGTATTGACATAAACTCCTGTTTGAAAGTCTGATAGAATTCGGTGTTGAAACTCTGTCCCTGGGCTTGCTTTTTGTTTTTGTTTTTTCTTTTTCTTTTCAGGGGGCGGGTGGTTGAATATAGGGAGAATTTTAGTGACTGTTTCAATTTCTCTAGGGATTATAGGTCTGTTTAAATTCCTTATTTGATCTTGATTTCACTTTGGTAAGTAGTACCTATCAAGAAAATATCCATTTAATTTAGATTTTCCAGTTTTGTGGAATACAAGTTTTTTAAGTATGTCCTTTAAATTCTCTGATTTCCTCGGTATCTCTTATGTCTCACCTTTTCTTCTGATTTTATTAATTGGACAATCTTTGTCCACCTTTTTATTTAGATAAGGGTTCATCAACCATATTGATTTTCTGTAAGAACTAATTATTTGTTTCTTTCTTTATTTTTATGCCCTTTTTGCTTCTATTTATTGATTTCAATCTGGAGTTTGATTATTTTTTGCCATATGCTCCTTTGGGTGTGACTTCTTTTTCTTTTAGAGCAGTGGTCCTCACCCTTCCTAATTGTGTGGCCCTTTTATAACATCAGTTAGCTCCAGCATTTCTCTGTTTAGTTTTTGTCTGGCTGACCTGTCTATTGATGAGTGTCAAGAGTTGAAGTCTCCCACTGTCAGTGTGTGAGGGTCAATATGTGATTTAAGCTGTAGTAGTTTTCTTTTGCAAACTTGGGTGTTCTTGTGTTTGGGGCATAGATGGTTAGAATTTAAATGTGCTCTTGGTGGATTTTTCCTCTGATGAATATGTAGTGTGCTTCCCTGTGTCTTCTGATTAGATTTAACTCTAATCTGTTAGATATTAAAATAGCCACAGCAGTCTGCACCTCAGGTCCATTTGCTTGGAATGTCCATTTATTTTTAGATATGGTCTTTTCACAGTATTCCAGATTTCTAGTATTTTTTTTCTATCATGAGTTTTTCAAACTTAACATTTTCTCTAACTGATATATCCATTTCTTCTATCATATCTTCAAGGCCTGAGAATCTTTCTTCCATCTTCCTGGTGAAGCAGGCTGTGTAGTTCCTCTTCTAACTCATGAATTTTTCATTTCCAGAATTCCCCCATTTGGGTTGCCTTCCTTGTTTCTATTTCTATTTTCAGGTCTTAAACACTGTTTGTGTTTTCCTGGATTTCTTTAAGGGATTTAAAATTTCCTCTTTAAGGCCCTCTACCATCAGAAGGCAGTGTTAAGGTCTTTCCTTGGGCTGCAGCTATGTAGGATGCCCAGGGTCAACTGTGGCAGGGCTGATGGGCTAGCGTGGGTTCACATTGTCCTGCCTGTTACTGATTGCGTTTTTATATTGGCATCCAGGAATCTGGTTTTGGGGTTATTATAGGTCTAGGTGTCAATTTCCGGGTTTGTCTTTGTTGGGTGGGTGTTTGGTTTCTTGATTTCTGGGGTTTATGTGAGCATGATGGCTGTGTGTTGCCAATGGGAGCTTTCTATGGATCTGTTTCCCTGCCCTGCCCAGCTGGTGTGTCCCAGGGAATGCCTGCTGGTGTTGGAGGCTGGGATAATGGGATGAGCTGGGGGAAGGAGGATTGGAGGAGAAAATCTTTGTGATTCACTGGGTATGGGGTCAGGGAGGCAAGGGAGAGCACAGCAGGCATTCTGCTGCAGAGCTGAAGGTGAGATGGGGGCAGTGGGGGTGGATCTGGATCTGGAAAATCAGAAGGAGAGGCATGGATTCTCTGTCAGTCTACCTGCTTCCCTGGTCAGATTGGCCTTTGAGTTAGTAAGGGGTGTCTTTTGGGGAAGATCAGGGAAATCCAAAGAGATGGGGAGTGTGGGTAGGGAAGGCTGCAACAAGGGTTCTGTTGCATAGGTGGGGTGAGAACTGGGGTCTGGGTCTTGGAGAACAGAGGGAGAGGTGAAGATCTGCAGTCAGCCTACCTGGATCCAGGGCAGGAGTGGCATGTGGGTTAGCAGAGAGAGTGCGAATTGTTTTTCTTAGGGAACAACAACAAGAACAATTGACATCATTTATGAACTGCCATGAGCTTGTAAGGTATTGGGGCTAGGGAGGGATTTATCTGTGAGCACTGGGGAGATGAGGCATTTTCTGACATACTTGTCTGTATTACATTTTCTATGGCTTGTTAAACTCTAAGAGAGATCAAAATTACTAGCATTTATTTTTTCCAAGAACCCATTCATGATAGACAAACTCCTGAACTAGAGGAAGGTCAGATTTATAGCACCCATCAGTGTCTGTAGACCAGAGGGAGCTGTGCATGGTCACACAGCTTGATGGGTTCCAGATCTTCTTTTGCCTTACTTGGCCATGCTGAGGTTGTTGGCAGCCTGTAGCAGCTCAACTGATGTGAGTGACTGAGATTGGTTCTTCACTGGAAGAATATAATCTCAAATTAGTGTGTTGTTCAGTTGCCAGTATTTGGTTAGTTTGTTACATACAGAAGTGTCCTCTGGCCAAATTTAATTCAGTTGAATGGACTCTATGGGATGTAAACTTGGTGTTCAGGTTTCTTATCTTTTGGAAAAAGATAGGCTCTAGAAACAATTGGTTAGCTTTTAGTTGCCTCCCACCACCCTCATGCTAGGGATGGAGCCCAGGGCTGTCTGTTACCAAGGTAAGCAAGTTCTCTTCCAAAGAGCACATACCTCCAGATTCCCCCTTGTGCATTCTAGAGATGCTCTCCTGATGAGCATTTCTGTCCTCATCCCCTCACAGAGGGATTTAAGGCAAGTGTTCTCCTAGTGAATCATGTCTCCTCTAGGAAATGTCTAGCCCTAGGTGCCAAGAGACTTCAGTGTCCTCGGGCTCAGCCCTACTCCTGAATTGTTCATATGACTGTCCCAAGAGTAGAGAGGCAGAAATGTGAAAAATAGACTGAGCCAAATCAATGATAGAGAGGTATGGAGATTAAGACAGATTCCAATAAAGAGAGATGCAGAGAGACACAAGGAATCTTCACTAGAAGGATATGTGTGGTAGAAATCAGAGCATGGACATGAGAGAGAAGAAGATGCATGAAGAACATATTTGATGATATAGTCAGAAAGAGAGGAATGGGAGAAAAAAGGGAGTAGAGAAAGGCACAACTAGGAAGAGACCAAGAAGCAGGAGGGAAGACACAGAAGGAAGACATGACAACGTGTCCTTGGACAAAAAAAAAAAAAATGGAGGGACTGAGATACCATCTAGGGAGTTTAGAAAGACACAAATGGATGGAAGACATCAAAAGACTAATAATAGTGATATGTACAGACACGGGTTCAGGTAGGTTGCCATTGGCAGAAAGAAAAAAGTAAAGAGAGAGACAAAACGGGTTAGAGCCAAAGAGACATAAATGGTGTCCCAAGACCATTTTATGGTTTAAAGTTTATGGAAACTTTGTGTTAATAGTGAGATAAGCCATTAAAAGCTGCTCTGGAAAAACTAGTTCACAAAACCAGTACTAGGGAAACCATCTCAGAGACCTCTCCATGAATTTCTAAGCTCATACCACCTAAATTCTGGAAAGGTGTGGCCTAAGCTGGGAAGGTGCTTTCCTTACATACTCCTACACAGGCCTGATTTCCCAACAGTTGGAGGGCACAGTGGTTGCTGGGAATCCCTCCTCCACCTGGAGACTGAGGCAGCCAGTTGCAGAGTAAGAATCACTGAAAAAGCATGGGATAAAACCGGACTCTCTGAACATGGCGAGCAATGAGGGCTGATGAGAAGCCAAGGACAATGACACAGGGTTGTGATCCTACTTCATGTTCTGG
>NW_004949172.1:1696040-1699041 GCF_000317375.1 Microtus ochrogaster | reverse complement strand
AAAAAAAAAAGAATTACTGAGGTACAGGCAGGTGGTGGAGCCTCTGCCTGGAAGATCAGGCTCCCTTGCTCTGTGCTGCGTCATGCCCAAGGAGAAAAACCAACAAGGATTAATTATACCCCTGTGAATGTGGTGGGTGCCATGGATCCCACATTATGTGCTTCTGCCCATTCTCTATTGTATGAACAATTGTATTTGAATCTCAATATGTACTTTCTGCTGTGTGTGACCTTGGACCATGAAAAGAAACCTGCAGTTCCTTTTACAGAGCTTACAATCAAATTACTCTCAGTAGTCCTGACTAGTCAGAATTTCCTTCCTCATTGTTGAAGTTCATTGATCTCAAGCTGAAGAAGAAATGGGAGCGGGGGGGTGGGGGTGAGGGGATGAGAGATGGAGGGGACAGAGACAGGGGACAGACAGAGAGCTCTTGCAATGTATTCCATCATCTTCCTGCCCTGGTCTCCCAAGTGCTGCACTTGCAGGCATGTGTCTCCATGCCTGGCTCCTATAGGACCCTTAATATCATCCAGTGGTTGATCTAAGAATCTTTGTAAACAGCACCTTCACCCTCATGGCAGCTAAGAAGAGGAGGACCAATCTCCCCACATGAGAAAGAAGGGAACATTAAAGATTTTACATTATATATGTTTACACATACACATTTGTTCATACTCTATTCTTACAATTCTGAAATGAAGGACTCTGATAATGAGCAAAACGTAGAAATCTGTAAGAAATTACCATGTGTCATCCACCAACTATTTGTCTTGCATTTTATGATTGAATTATTGCATATATGTTTACATGCATATACATGTGCTCTATGGAGGGTGTGTATATGTTTATGACAGAGGACAGACTATAGGGGTTTGTTCTCTCCTTGCAACATGTGTGTCCAGGGGGTGAACACATGTCCTCAGCAGTGATGACAGATGCCTTCCATGCTAAGAAGTCTCACTAGCCCTTACACCAATTGCTTAAGGCTTTGTGAAACTCTTACTGGTCTCAGTTGAATTGTAGGTTTAGGGTCAAACTCATTCTTCTCCATTGCAATAGGAGAGTTGTCTGGGTTTAGGGAAGGGACAGTATGAAGGTTGTATACTGTCCTGGGGCTCACATGGCTCATTCTCTGTGCTCACAGGAAAGCGCAATTGTCTTGGCGAAGGAATTGCCCGCAACGAATTGTTCCTTTTCTTCACCACCATCCTCCAGAACTTCTCTGTGTCCAGTCCTGTGGCTCCTAAGGACATTGATCTCAGGCCCAAGGAGAGTGGCTTTACCAAGGTGGCTCCAACATACCAGATCCAGTTCTTGGTCCGCTGACTGGGCTGAGGTGGCCAGGTGTCCTCACTCCTGTTGAGAATGGCCCCATCTTTCTTCCTGCTGCCATCCAGGCTGTAGGTCACTGCTCATATCCTTCAATGTTACTGCAGCTTCTGCAAAGCTCTGAGGTGTGTTCTTCTGCCCTGAGAATGACACTGAGAAATCAATCACTGTCTTTCTTGATGTGTGAACCGAGAGACTTCTGGAGGCCACATCTCACGCTGAGTCTGTTCCTTACTGCACCCAGAAACCACAGTTTCCATGTAGAGACTTCTGGTGCTCAATGAAACAATCTAATGAATGTCGGAGGTCATGTCAAAGGAAGAGCAGGTGAAAACTGAAGTTCAAAGTGTCAGATCACAAGGAGGAAATCTCTATGATGGACTATTCTTGTTTTATGCAAGACTATGAGAACACAGACTCTGCAATATCTTTTGATTTCACTTTGCTTTTATATGTTTGCTGCTAAAATCTTTCCCTGGTATCTGGTTTTCCCTGGTGTGAGTAGATGTGGGGAGAACCCCCTGCCTGTAACATAGTGTGTTTCTCTCATGAAAACAACCTGATCTACTGGACAATTTTACCTGTGGATTATCAAGAAGATGATTCCTCCCTAACTGTGCTGTCTAATTGATATAATGTTAGCTTATTAAGAATTTTGGTAAATAAAAATGAGCACAAGGAAGTAATACACAGTCTGTGCCTATGAGCTCCCCCTAAGGGACTCCTGCAGTTCACAGCTCAAGTAAAGAAAAGCAATGAGCCAGCTGTCCCAAATTCCTTGAATCTTAATGCTGAAAAATCTATCACAGGCTTTAGTGTGCATTAGTAGTTGAAACAAAGCTTCAAAATAACTTTAGATTAGACAAGATTCCTTGCTAATGGTCTTTTTAAGATTAACTACCCTAGAAAAGCAATCTAAAATTCACAAGACACATAGCTGAGCTGCCCATTCATTTAGGATAGAGTCAAAACTACAAAACAGCTCAATTATTGCCGACTGTCAGGTGATTACATCATTGCACCTGCTCCTGACATCAAATTGCTGATATGGGTGTGCATCATAAAGACTCAAGTTCAGCTGACTGATTGTTTTTTACATATGTAAGTGTTGAGTCCTGGTATTACATATAACAGTGAGTAGAACACCAAAGTTTAGGAACAGAAGCAACTTTTGTTCAGGGGCTCCATTGAGGAAGGAAATTCTGACTAGTCAGGACTACTGAGAGTACTGTGAATTTGCAGAACCCTAAAGGGAACTGCAGGTTTGTTTGTTTTTTTTGTCCAAGATCAAACGCATAATGGTGCCACAGGTTCCGTTCCTGTGAGTGCAGACTGGGGTGAAGCCAAGAAATTTATGCTTTCTCTGCAATGTTCTCTTGATCCTGAACTTGCAGATTTATGACACTCCAGTCACCTTGGAGATCCAATGAGAATCTGGAATTTATGACTTCTGATAACAGGTTATTAGTTCAATATGTTTACATAGTTGTGGGTTAGTTTGAATAGCTCTTCCCCTGCCAGGGAGAAATGAAATGTAACCCTTGATGACTTCTGCATTACCTGAAAGATTTTGTTGGGGTGTGTAAGCAGTTTGGAGAGAGAGAGAGAGAGAGAGAGAGAATTAGAGAGAGAGAGAATTAGAGAGAGAGAGAATTAGAGAGAGAGAGAGAAT
>NW_004949172.1:1691307-1695940 GCF_000317375.1 Microtus ochrogaster | reverse complement strand
AGAGAGAGAGAGAATTAGAGAGAGAGAGAATTAGAGAGAGAGAGAATTAGAGAGAGAGAGAATTAGAGAGAACAACATGAGAAGAGAATGAAAAATCAAACTATCAGAACAGTGTGAGTGTTTTTTCCCTAACCCTCAGACAGAAAAGTCTTAGCTTCATGGATTCTGTAGATTTCCCTTCAAATCCTGTGCTGTCTGAAGGCTAGCCCACAAGGCTGGAACAAATGCATTCTATATATGGTCTTAATTCTATGTTTGTGGACTTGCCTAATGTGTGTGGTTCATGTAGACAGAATCACATAGCTGTGATCTTTTGTGTCTTTTACTTCACACATTATTATCTAGGTTCCTGTGCTTTGCAGACAGGGTCACATCATCCAAGGGCTTTAGATTACACCAGATGCATTGCTTTAGGCTTTAGGCTTGTCTCATGGTCTTTCTCAGCAAAAGCACAATACCTTCTTTCATGTGTTCTGCCAGCAGAAAAAGTGGTCCAAATTTAGTGTGGGTCTTCTTGCTTCTAATAAACTAATAAAAAAAATTCCTCACTGGATGCCTGCAGCCTGGGTTTTATTTGATGCCTGATACAGTCAAGTTAACTCTCAAGTGCCGCCACCACAGTGCCCAGTTCCCTGACCTCCTGGCTATTCTTACAAGTGACCTCTTGGTTGTCTAGTAACTAAGGTTCTCTACAGAAGGGCTTCTTGTTGAAAACTCCCATCACATCCTTGACAGGTTTGTGAAAGGACAACCTGTTGCCTTGTTTCTTGCTCCATCGTGAGAACATCAAAGAGCAGGTGGCTGATGCCAGGTGTTTAATACAGTGAACAGTAGCCAGCAAGTAAATAAACCACTCAATAAAGTGACACAGTGAGTAACTCCTTAAACTTGCCCCATGTGCAGACAGACTTTGTCTGGCTAATCTCTGTCAGGCTCTTATGATGACCACAAGAAATCCTTGTCCCCATAGTGTCCGGGATGAGCCCAGTTCTGTGACTCATCTGTGCTTGCTGTCTTCCACCTTCTGACATATGTGTCTGGGAGAGACCCTTTGAGTGGTGTCCCCTGAGAATGAGCCTCTACACAACACACTGCTGAGACAAACAGGTGTTTATGTGAAGGTGATTTATATATCATGATCACCTAGGAAGATGTCTCTGTGCAGCCATTGGCCAATCAGCAGGCAGCTCTCAAATCACCTGGATGGAACTAAATTTCATTTGTCTCACCAAACTCCCTGTAGCCTAGGGAGAGTTACCAGAATTTTGCCAAGGGAGATTCCTGGTACACCCTCCTCCACCAACAGCAGAAATAGAACAACAAGCAAAGCAGCCAAACCATCAAGAACAAAAGGGGAATGTGCATCAAGCCAATGGAGGACCATGGTGTTCTGTCTTCTCCTGAATCTTGCCAGGATGGACCTAGGATCTCTCCAGCTCAAGGTCTGTCTCTGTCCTGGACAATGATTTCTGCCTTTGCTGGAGAACCTTTTTAAACAGACCTGATGAGCTTTCTCAAAGTCTTCCAAGGCATGAGATGTGGAGGAGGTCAGGGTGAGGAGGCAGGAGGTGGAAGGAAGGAAATGGTGCTCACAGGCAGCAAAGAGTTGCAAGTCCATGGTTCAACAGGCATCTCCAGATCAGGTTGGGAATTCTCTTGTTCCAGCCATGCTGTGGTTACTAGAGAAGCTTCTAGAATTCTTTTGACAAGGAACAGAGGGAAGGCTGGTAGGGACATAGGTTCTGATAGATATACTGTGTTCTCCATCATGGAGAGCAGCATTTCATGTGTGAAGTCTGTGAAACTCATAATTTCCAAAGTTGGAAGGTTCTCAGAAAACCTGGAACCAGAGCACCCAGGAAAATGTATATGAGAGATGATCATGTGAAACCACAGAGCTCAGGTTTGGGTTCTAACCTGGTGAGACCCAGACAACCTAACACCGGGCAGTGTGATCCAGTGAGAGAAAGGACCCATTACTAGGGTCAGCTTTGATGTCTGGGCTTTGACTCTGCAGCTGAGGGGAAATATGGAGATACTGTCACAGCCTACATGGGCCTCAGCCTATTCTTGCCCTGGGTGGACATGAAGTGATATGGGACCTCCTAGAGGATCAGGGTGAGGCTTTCTGTGTATTGGGGACATGGCCATTATTGATCCATCTTCCAAGAAGTGGTGAGTTGGGGATGGTCCTTTGGGTAGAGGAGGGAAGTTCCCACCCAATACCACTCTTAGGTATAATTATTTTTATTAGTTTATATTTTGGCCAAAGAAAGGCTTAAAACTTCTTCAAGGTGTTTTGTCTAATCTCCATGAAGAACTTGGTACCATGTGGAACATGAAGGATGAAATCAGGGTGGAGGCTTGGAAAACCTGGGCAGAGGTCCAGGGGTGTGTGAAGGAGGCCAACACAATAAAGTCACAGAGGTGGAGAGTGTGGTGGCTAAAGATCCTGATAGAGTGGTGTAGAAACTGGTTCTGGGCGTTGAGGCAGGACAGGGGATGAAAAACTAAAAATCCAAGGACACATTTTGAGATAGAAATTTCACAAAAAAAAATATACAACTAAAATATGTGATACTAGAAAGAGTCAACAGAAACACAAATGTCTTGGTGGGGAAGACAGATGGATGTGAGAGTAACAGGGTGTGGTGGTTTGAATGAGAATAGCCCCCATGGCTCAGATCTTTGAATACTTGGTCCCCAGTAGGTGGAAATGTTTGGGACAGATTAGGAGGTGTGGCCTTGTTGGAGGAGATGTGTCACTAGGGATGGTTTGAGGTTTCCAAAGCCCATGCCTTTCCGAGATAGCGCTGACTACCTCCTACATGGATGAGATGTAAGCTCTCAGCTACTGCTTCAGCACCATGACTGTTCACCTGCTTTCATGCTCCTGACCATGACAGTCATGGCCTCACCTTTGAAACTGTAAGCCCCAGTGAACTCTTTTTCTTCTTGGCTGTGCTGGTCATGGTGATTTACCAGTACAATGGAACAGTAACTAAGAGAAAGGGCATGAAGGGAGGACAGACTCTTAAAGAGAGATCAGAGATGAGAGCAGAGAAAGCAGATGCACAAGGACCACGGCAGACATCTGAAGACTAATTGACACAGCAACATTTCAGAAATACAGGCGAACCAGGGATGGAACCAGCCATGTGAGAGTCAGTCAGAGGGGCAATGTAGGTGACACCTAGACTTCTGTGATGTGTTTCTTGTTTCCACGGGCCTTTGTCTGAGTCCATATTTCTCTTTGGTATAGCAGCCAGGCTCTCAAGCAATAGGCCACAACTGAAGTAGTCATGTACCCTTCCAGAAAGGCTGTTGCTACCCTAACAAAGTGTCAGGATGCTGTTTTGTCCCTTTCTTTGCAAGAGTGTGCACCCAGCTGCATGGAGTCTTGGGTCTGAGCCTGGGCATCACATGAAGAGATTGTACTGGGACAATCTTGTCATCCTATGATTTGGAAGGTTGAGGCAGGAGCCCGGGAGTTGAAGGTTACCCTCTGTGCCTTACATGGAGGCCAGCCTGGAACCCAAGAAACTCTATAGGAAAGAATATACAAAACCCATCTTTTTCTTAACAAAATACATTGTCTACTTGTTTACAGAAGTCTCAGATAGCATTTCTGGTTCTGGTTTGCTACTCCCTTCTCCTGGCTCTTAACTTTGAGAAAATATTTTATGTACTTGAGAATTTGGTGCATTTATGTTTATGCAGTTTCCACCTGTACTGTGTATATGCTCCTGCCCATTGAACATCAGAAGAGAGTATTGGATCCCTTGAAACTTGAGTTACAATGTTGGGAGGGTGATGGACGAAGGTCATTGGTTAAAAAATAAAGAAACTGCTTGGCCCTCATAGGTTAGAACATAGGTGGGTGGAATAAACAGAACAGAATGCTGGGAGGAAGAAGAAGTGAGCTCAGACTCGACAGCTCTCCTCTCTGGGGCAGACACACTGAGGCTCCGACCCAGAATGGACATAGGATAATCTTCCCGGTAAGCACACCTCGGTGCTACACACATTAATAGAAATGGGTTAAGAGGCTGAAACTAATGGGCCAGGCAGTGTTTAAAAGAATACAATTTGTGTGTTGTTATTTTGGGGTATAAGCTAGCCAAGCGGCCAGGAGCCGGGCTGTGGGAAGAGACCCGCAGCTCATACAACAGGAGGTTAACAGCAAACAGCTTTGGAATCCATGGGATGAAACCTGGCAGTCAATATAAACAGGCCGTGTGAGTCTTGGAGAAGCAGAGCCCTAGGACTGTGTGTCCTGAGGACCTCATGATGTTATTGAGCATAGCTCTGCTTATTGCCCTCATGGTCACCATGTCCCTCATAATCTATGAGTTGTATAAAAACTCTCAGGCACTTTCTAGCCCCTCACTGGGCAGTGTTACTGGTTCTTACAATAATAATTATTGACTTTTTCCAAGCATTGCTGCTGGAGCAGATGAATGATTCAACCAGCACCCTTGGAAAGATTTTAAACATATAGATTGTTGGTAAAGTTAAGATTGTCTGGCTTCTTCAATGGAAGAATGGATGAAGAAAGTATGGAATATATACATATTAGAGTACTACTCAGCAGTAAAAAACAATGACTTCTTGAATTTTGCATGCAAATGGA
>NW_004949172.1:1680744-1690675 GCF_000317375.1 Microtus ochrogaster | reverse complement strand
GCAGGGAAGAGACAGAAATCTTTAATAAATAAATAAATAATAATAATAAAATAAAATAAAAGATTGTTTGTCTTAAGGCTTCACTCCAGCCTCTGTGATCCCTATACCCAAAAAGTCTCGAATGTTTGGGTGGAAAGCTCCATTCCAAGCCTCCTCCCCTAGGAGTTGTCCCAGTCCAGACTCCACCTCCAAGAAAGCCCACCAAACAATGACCCCTCATCAAAGATGCTCAACACTTTTAGGAATATTCCTAAAAAATGAGCCTCTCCACTGAAGCAAATAATCTCAATCAGACCGAATTAAAAGATTTAATTCTGTTTAATTAGACATCTGTACTCTTGGGTGGCCTGAGGGGAGAATTGAAAGCCAACAAACCACCAAAGAGGAAGAGGGAAGACCATGCATATATTTTCTGGGGAGCAGTGTAAATAGCCTGTTGGAGTGGTCTTGACCTTTCCTTGGGTGGGTCAAGGTTTGGTGGGCTCAGGGGAGGGTGCTTCCAGAGATAGATGCCAGTGGCTGGGATTACATTCCAGACCCTTGAAATAAGAGATGACAGGAAGCTGAGGTGATATTTATGACCATAATTTTAGGCTCTCTTTGGATAAAGAGGCATTTACTTAAGTCTGAATACTTCCTGTGAGTGGGTGGGTTATGTGGGAGATGGGAGAACTGTTTATTGGTGGGTGCATGCTCAGTGAGAGGAGTGGCTGGAGAAGCATCCTGTTCACTGTCATCCCAGAGATGCCAGGCATCTGTTCCTTGAGGGAGATGAGAAGGCAGGTGACTAGGAGTAAAAATATTATTATTACCCATCTTGTCTGTATCACAAGTGTGTGGCAGGATGAGGAGCAGATAGGCCCTTCATTGTGGCATTTGAAAATCCAGAGATTGGAAGGTCGTAACTGATGGACAGACCAAGTGTCCTGAATAGGTGCCCACTTGAGCCTGGAGAGATAGTACCAGCACGGATTTTACAAAAGCTTGGCAGCCGAGGGGGTGGTGAGCATTACCATGTGAGGTGCTTTCTGTCGAGGTTCAAGAGAACTAGGAGCTAGCTGTTTGGGGAGTACTCTGTCCCTTAGCTAGAACCGGGCAGGTTTAAGGACATTAGGGACCACTGCTGTAGGGGCAGGGAGACAACTGTCAGCATAGGAGAAGGGACCTCAAAAGGGAGAGGTAGGGGACATAGCCTGCTCGTGGAGGAGGTTTGAGTGGGAGGCGATGGTTAAGGAGAAAGGGACTGCCATAAAGCAGCTCAGAAGGGGTCCGGCCCGTAGGGAAACATGGGGTAGCCATGAGGCAAGTGAGGGCAATGGGGAACAGGGAGGGCCAAGATAACCTGAGTTCAGTGGAGAGCTTGATTAGCTGTTGTTTGATGAGTCCATTGGCCCTCCCCACCTTTCCCAAGGATTGTGGATGGTAGAGGATGTGGGATTTCCAGGATATGTTGAAAGCTTCTGACACAAGCTCTATGAACTTGGAAGTGAAGCCTGGCCCATTGTCCATCTGGATGGTCCATGGCACGCCAAACTGAGGAATGATGTGGTCCAGGAGTACCTGAGTCACCACATCTGCCATTTTTCCAGAGGCCAGAAATACTTCTATCCATTCTGTAAAAGTATCTAAAAGTGTTAGGAGATAATGAAGTTTTTTATGAGTAGCCGTATGGGTAAAATCAACCAGCCAATCTTCACCCAGTTGGTCTTCACAGAGCTGGTGTAGAGACTGATGTATGTGGAGTGCCCCTGTGGGTTCACCTGGGCACATGCCTACCAGGAATAGCGAACCTGTGAAATATGATCTCAGAGAAGGATGGCTCCAAGAAGAGGGGCTCCCAGAAGTGGAACAGTGCTTTGGGGCCTATGTGTAAGGTCTGGTAGATGTCTGAAATGATTGACAATGCCTGGTCTTGAGGAAGGATGAGATGGATAGTTCAATAGATCCATCCATCCTTTGTTTTTATCCCCTCCCTTTTTATGAGCTCATCCCTCTCTTTTGATTGGTAACAGGGCTGACAGGAGGGAGTTAAGAACAACATACATTCTGTGGAATCAGAGGAGCTAGAGGTCAGTCCCCGGGGCTACTGAGTCAGCATGAGCATTGCCAAAGGCCACTGGGTCCTTGGAGGATTGGTGTCCCTGACAGTGAATAATGGCTACTTCTGCAGGGAGCTGGAGGATCTCCAAGAGGTTTGCTATAAGGGGTCCGTTAACTATGGGAGTACCCTTGGTTGTAAGGAACCCCCCTTTTCTTCCAGAGTGCAGAATGAGTATGGCCTATTAAGAAGACATATTTAGAGTCAGTATAGATTTTAGTCCATTGGCCCTTGGCTATTTGGAGTGCACTAGCCAAGGCAATTATTTTGTCCTTTTGTGAGGAGGATCCCATTGGCAGGTGGGTGGCTTCAACTGTGTTACTGGAAGTAACCACTGCATAAGCTGCCTGGTAGCTTCCTGATTTGTCTATGAGGAAACTTCCATCAACAAACAGGGTGAGCTGGGACTCTGTAAGTGGCTGGTCTAGACAACCTGGCCATGGTGAGGTTAAAGCCTCTACAGGCTCTGAGCAAGAGTGAGAGAAGGTACCATTGGGGGGGAAACAGGAAGGAGAGTTGTGGGGTTTAGGGCAGGGCTGGAAGCCAAAGTAATTTGGAGGTTTTCCAGAAACAGTAAGTGAAAAACCTGGACTTGTGAATGAAAGACCCTCGGAGAGGACCTTTTTTCGGGGAGACCTCCCCAAAGCCAAGGAACAGGCCGAGACCGCACGGATGCAAATCGCAAGAGGTTTATTGAGTAGACACAGGTACCTGCGGGCAGCAAGATCTCTCGGAAGGCTTGGGCACCTGCCAACTGGAGGGCGGGCTTTTTATAGGGAAGGGCAAAAAAGCAAGTTTTACAGAAGCAAAAGGGTGGTTATCGGTCGATCCGGAATGAGGCGGGGTGTCAGCAAAAAGCAAATTTACAGAAGCAAAAGCATGGTTATCGGAATGAGATGGGGGGGGGGCATGACTGTTCCTATCTTATAGATATGCTGTTTTGCAGTTAACCTGCTTTGTTGATGTGCTATCTTATTGACATCCTGCCTCGCAGTCTTTCTATCTCAAGCACATGGGATGTTCTTATGAGAGCAGGCTGGCTGCTGATCCGGAGAATTTTTTTATTTTAAAGCAAACAGGACGTTCCCCTGGGAGCATGCTAGCTGCGGGTTTTGAGGAGGGGGTCTATAGGGTCTTTCAGTGAAGGCCCAAGCAGAGAGAGAGAGAGAGGAGTGTCTCAGATGTTCTGAGAAGCGGTGGGTGGAATATACCATGATTGGCCTGGTCAAGGTGACCTTGAGAGCTTTCCGAGTGAGTTCAGCTGCTGCTGCCAGGGCTCTCAGGTATGGTTGCCATTAATAGAAGGTGAGGCTCAACTGTTTGGATAAAAAGGCAGCAGCCCGATTCGAATGCCCAACCTGTTATGTTAGAACTCTCATGGCCTCTCTTCTCATCTGAATAAGATAATAACATTCATGGCTTCTAGAAGACCAAGAGCAGGGACTGTTAGAAGGGCATCTCACAGTTGAGAGAAGTGGTGGTGGATGATGTCCAGGTGGCTGAGAGTCCCCGTGGGGGTCTCTCTGGCTGCCTGATACAGAGGCTTGACAAGGCCCAAAATGAGAGGATTTGAGTCCCTGTGGTTTGGGGCTGTAAATCCCGCAGGGCCTGGACCCTGTCAGAGATGAGGGTCTTAGACCCCAGGCTAAGTTGAACACTCAAATATACCACTGTATGAGAGCACAGCTGAGCCTTAGTTGGCCAGACTCGATATCCCAGGGATCCAAGGAAGTTCAGACGTGCAGAGGTGGCCTGTTGGGACAAAGACAATGTAGGAATGCAGAGAAGATCATCAACATACTGGAGGACTGTGCTAGAACCTGTTTCAAAGTTTGAGAAATCTTAAACCAGAGCTGGGCCAAAGAAATGGGGGCTGTCCCCAAAATCCCAAGAGAGAACAGTCCATGTAAGCTGTCTGGAGGATAGAAGTCATGCCAGGTTAGATCGTCGGCAGGGGTCAGATGGTGATACTCCTTAATATAAACAGAAGGATTAGCAGAGAAGGAACCCAACAGCTTCTCTATTTCAGAGAGATCTGGTAGGAAGAAGGGAAAGAAGATTTTAATAATACCATTTGGCTACTGCTTCTTCCAAGAGAAGGCAGAGAAATACAGGGTTATGCTGAGATCTGGTGTGGGAGGCGATGGGGGACGATTGGGAGGGGTTAGTCCAGTGTGTAGAGGGGATCCAAGAAATAGTTGAGGTGTGGGGGGTAGATAGAGGCAGCGGGAGTGAGGGGAGGGGAGTAAGGTGCAGAGGGAGTGAGTTAACCTTGAACTTCTAGTTTGGCTGGGGCGGGAGTAGGCAGAGGTGGGTAGGGGAGGAAGGTGGAGAATGTTGTTCTGCAGGAGGGGGTTGGGTAGTAAGGGGCCAAGGGAGTGGGGGAGGGGTCAGTGTATCAGGTTGCATAGTCATGGCAGAGCTTTTAGAGTTCCAATTTCCAGATGGTAGGGAATCTGGAGGCACTGTAACTCTGGCTACCAGAACCAGTTCTGCAAGACACTGGCTACTGAGAGAGGGGTGAGGGCGCAGTGCCCAGATTCATGAACATATGAGAGTTCTGTCCATTTATCCCCACAGTGGCAATAATTTTCTAGGTCCTGGAGGATGGAAAACTCAAGAGTTCCCTCTGGTGTCCATTGCATCCCATTGTCAAGGTTGTATTGAGGCCAAATCTAGGGCATAAAGAAATTAGCCTTTCAGGACAGATGTATCTAACAGTGGCAATTTATAAAAATTTTGTAGGAGGCAGCCCAGGGGTGATAACGGATCTGGCTTGAATTGCAAGAACCCAGTTTAAAAGTCTATGTCCAATTGTGGGGCTCAAGTCTGTCACAGTGCATCTAGTGGTACAATCTTGAGCTAAAATGGGGCTGTAAAAATTGAATGGTATGCTTCCCTCACCATGCAATCTTCACTTCACCTAAGCCTGGCTTAGCCGGTTGGGTAAGACTTTGGCCACGATTGCGACTTCAACGGAAAACCCGAAAATCATTGACAAAATTAGATGTACATGGATCCCGAAGCCCCATTGGCAGAGAGCAAAACCAAGGGGAACTTAAGGAGACAAAGCCTATCTAGCCTGGAAGCTGATTTTAGCTTGGCAGAGAGCACTCCCTATAAGAGCTTTTTCCTACATGTGGCCTTGAGACCCTGGGAAAAACACCTCCCCCACCCCCGGCGGGAGCTCCAAAATGTTAGGAATATTCCTAAAAACGAGCCTCTCTGCCCACACATATAATCCCAATTAGGCTGAATCAGACCACATTAAAAGATATCCAGGTTTAATTGGACCCCTGTGCTCTTGGGTGGCCCTAGGGGGAACAGAAGGCCAATAGGGTATTTAAACTGATCCCACCCCACCAGAGAACAAATGTGGTTTTCCAGTCTTCCTTCTCCATCTCCTCTCTGAGGGTCTGTGGGGACACCCAGAAATGCTGGCATCCATTAAAACTGGGCTTTTTCTAATTCGGTTTGGTCGAATTCAGATTATTGCATGAGTGGAGAGATTTATTGTGATGTAATAACTTTTCAAAGATGTTTATGTTAATGGCTTTGATGCAGAAAATCTTGGGGGAACAATTTCACCTTTAGAAAGGCACACAGTTGAGTGGGGTCTTTGAGGTCTGGGAACAAAACAATGGCAGCCCGGCTATTGCTGGCTGATGTGCCTTGATCACAGGTGATGATTTATTCTTTGTCCCCACTTAAGCTCTCAGTTTTCTGATATGTTTTAATAAAAATATTGTTGATGAGTGGGTATACACTGTGAGGGTTTAAAAAAGAAATGGTGGTTTTTCATAATCAAGAATGTTGATTGTGATTCTGTTGAGATTTTTTTTATAAAATTATGTTTTGAGATAAATTATAAAATGATTGGTCCTTTCTTAGTAACCCTAAAATGCAGCCTGCCAGTAAAGAACTGGCTGAGAAAAATACCCTACTCACTTATACTCTGTTAATGTTTAACAAGTTGCTTAGACATGAATGTATGTAGACCTTTGGAAATCATTGCCTTTCTTTTCTTCAATACAGGGATTTTCTGTGTAGCCATGGCTGCCCTGTAACTCACTCTGTAGACCAGGTTGTCTTGAACGCTCAGGCTTATGTGCTGTTTAACACAAATCTATAGTTTTTGCTAGGTTCAAAGATGTGAGTCTACTCCTGCTATTTTACAGATACCTGTTCTATGCTTTTCCTATAATATGGATTTCAGTGCAAATTTGATAATGCAAATATATCTAAAACTTTTATATTTCTTTATAAAATGATTTATATAAACCAGAAAATTGGAAGAATTATAAAACTTGGATTTACTTCTCACAAGCTAAAAGGATTATAGTATTTTTTTCTCTCTCCTGGTCTTGAGTCTCTGCCCCTCCCTCAACTATTGAGGCTATAAGTTTACAGTTTTCAAATGAGTTCCTAAATCTTAACTCCTGTTCCTCTTTGTATCTTAACAGTTTCCTACTTGGCTGACAAACACATCCAAGCATCAGTTGCTGATGACAACCTGCTCCAAATGACTATGAGTCTGAACTTGCTGAAATCTGGTGTGGACCAACCTAGCCAATGTGATTGCTGTCTCTTGAGCTTGTCGATGAACCAGATGCTTCTAAGTTCCCTCATTGCCTTTGACTGACATTCTGGCCTTCCAGGACCCTGAGAACAGTGTCCTAAGGTCAGCAGAAAGTAATAACAGAAATGAGTATCTTCATTCCTGTTTCCTCCCTGGAATGTTAGATAAAAAGGGAATTTCTCAAACGTTGAATGGATAATCTCCAGTGTATTAGATCTTATTAACCTCTTGGTTTAAACTTCAGAAAATCTCTACCAATGGACCTGTTGTCTTGTACCCATCAGTTCTTAATGCCTCTTTTTCAGCCCTCTCAGGTCATATAAAAGTTGCACCTCTTGAACAATGTATTTGTATTTGCTATGAGAAAGGTGTGGACTACAGATTAGTACTGTGTAGAAGGAGCAGCGGCTGCATTCCTGCCACCTGGCTCCCAGCCGCCTGGCTAGCTTATGCCCCGAAATAATAACACGGATAGTGCATTCTTTTAAACACTGCCTGGCCCATTAGTTTCAGTATCTTCTTGGCTAACTCTCATATTTTGACTAGCCCATTTTTAATTATCTGTGTAGCACCATGAAGTGGTGTCTTACCGGGAAAGATTCAGCATGTCTGACCTGGTGGCTTGCTCCATCTCGTCTGACTTGAAGAGGAGAGACATGGCGTCTGGCTCACTTCACTTCTTCCCAGCATTCTGTTCTGTTTACTCCACCCACCTAAAGGCTGGCCTATCAAATGGGCCAAGGCAGTTTCTTTATTAACCAATGAAATCAACAAATTGACATATGACCTTCCCACATCATTACTATATGACATTAATGGATTTAAACTAATTTATTAGTATAATAAGTTTAAATTTGTAAAATACTGTGTATTATAAAAGACATATCCTGTGAAGTATGCCATTTTACTGTTTAAGAATTCTATTAGAAGGACTTATTTCATTAACAGAACTGATTACATTTCTGATGCAATCAGCAGCACTTTGTAACTTTCTTTTTTTTCTGGAGGGGGCAAGACATTTGTATGAAGTGTATTTGCATCACTCAGAAAATGCACTGTATGGCTACACAAAAGCAGATTTTTGAACAAATCACTACATGGCTCGTTAAAGAACAAAGCTTCCAGAAATGGAAAAAAGGAGGAAGGAATAGATTTTGTCATGAAAACATGACCACATAATTTTCTCAGGCATCAACTGGTTTATGAAAGGGTCCCAACACTGCTGTGGTATGGGGAAAGGGCATGTTTGTGGTTTTTACAGGATGATAATAAACATCAACTGGTACAGTGTGTGGAGCAGAGATATACTGATCCTGATGTTGCTGCTGAGAATCCAGAAAAGCCAGAGTGAGACTCACTGGGCCTATGTTCCTTATCCACCAATTTTACATCCTGCTGTTTGGGAAAGAAAACAAATTGTGGTCACAGTCAATGATACACATCTGTTAGATTGACCCGCCACACAAGAGTTCCTGATTACTTGAAAATTTTGTCATGTTGGGTATGGTAAAGGAGTTCCTATATGTTTTGCAAAGAATATTGCTTTGGAGGGATGTCTTGGAGTGTTTCCAAAATTAATGACAGAAAATGATAAATAATACACTTATTACACAAAGTAACTGATTCTTCAAGGTAATTGGGTAAATGATACTTCACCCCCTCAGTGATTTTGCCATGCACAGAGTAACTGAGAGAGACAAACAGAACTGTGTTGTGAAGAGAATGTACTGGTATTATACCATTAAAGTACAATATCACAGGCACATCACGATATACTCATGACTGGTCTGGAAATCAAGATTATAGCAACTATTATCCGTTGTCTACAGCAGAATCCTGGGACCAAGGACTGTCATCTGGAATTTGGTATTCCAGAACAGAATTTCCACAGACTTATGCTTGGAAAATGGCTGCTGTCATGGGAAAAGTGACTGGACAATTCTGTTCTTCAAAACTTGGTTGCCCCCTGAAAGGGACTGTTTTGGTTTATGCAATGTTCTTTTGTTTGGGGAGATAAAGCTCTCTTTGTGTGGTTTTCTTGTTTAATTTGTCGTGTCCTGATTATATTTTAACTAATTTTATTTCTCAAGTGGTTGATCATACCTGGCTATGTATTGGTCTTAAAACAACCTTCTTTTGTGATATTGCCTGTGCATGCAAAACAGCCATGGTTTGATGACAAAGAGTTGCAAGTAACTGAAGAAATCAAGAAAGCTTTACGTAGACAGACACGTGTTGCTGGATTAGTTACAGCAGGAACTTCAGTTCTTTTTGTTATGCTTGCTACTACTGCACTTGCTTCAGTGGCTTTGTCTCACTCTATTAAAAATGTGGTGTTTGTTAATCCATTATCTAAAAATGTTTCTATGACATTGGAGACACAAGCAGATACTGACGTAAAAATGGAACATACGTTGAATGCCTTGCATGATGTGGTACAATGTTTGGGAGATGAGCTTCAGAGCTTAAAAACCAGAGCACGGCTGAAGTGTCATGCTAATTATGAATGAATATGTATGTATTACAGCTTCTATGTATAATGATAGTGTTATCTGTTGGGAGAGAGCTAAAGTACATCTATAGGGAATCTGGATGATTCTTTTGAATCCTTAGATTTGACTAAATTACATCAGGAAATTTTGTATATGAAAAAGGCTAATTTGGATTTTGATGCAGAAAAGCAGCTAAAGATATTTTGGAACATTTTTAAAAGTCTTTTCCATTATGATCAGGCATTTACCTCACTTCTTAGCGATATTACAATTATTGGAGCTTATGGCTTTTGGGGGTACAATTTCTTTACCTATCGGTTTCGAGGTGATTATTAACTCACTGTAAAAATTGGGCATGGAATTTCATGGATCAAAACTCCACACACTTCCCTAAAACTTGTTACCAGAGACTTGCAGTCAGAGATGGGTGAGTTTTCTTTGCCTCCTTTCAACCTAAGACAGAACATGAATCATTGGGATTCATGCTTGCATGACGGGTAAGATTGGAGAAAAGAACCACCAAGGCAGATAAGGCAGATGCAGTCTTCCGAGGGGACTCTTAGAGGTCTTTAAAAAATAAATGAAAAAGGGGGAATGTGTGGGAGTTCGCGTGTGACTCAGTCTCCATCTGGGGTCACTTCTAACTTAAAGAATCATTTGAGTTCAAGCTTGCCTGCTCTGCTTTTTCCAGGAACCTTGAGGCCTGTGGTAACGCCTGTGTTATCCCATAGAAAGAGCACTTTTGTCCAGATGGAAGAGCAC
>NW_004949172.1:1674895-1676448 GCF_000317375.1 Microtus ochrogaster | reverse complement strand
CTCTGTGCTGTCACCCCTTCCCCATTTAATCCTCTTGTTCTAATTCCCACTTACTTCTTATAGCACCATGTGCTATGCCCCCATCCCTGAAAGATCCCCCACACTGTCCCTCACCAGCTACTTAACCTCTGTGGTGTTCTAAACAAAACACCCATATTGAAAGCGTAAAAGCCACATAGAAGAGAAAACATGCAATGTCTTTCTGGGCCTGCATTACCTTGCCCTGGATGATCATTTCTAGCTCCATATAATTCCCTGATCATTTTGTAGCTTCATGTTTCTCTACAGCCAATTAGAATTCCACTGTATATGAAATACTTATTCCTTATCCACTCATCACTCGATGTGCATCTTGGCTATTTCTGACTTCCAGCTGTTATGAATAAAGCAGCAACAGACCTGGATCAGCAAGTATCTCTGTAGTAAGATGCTGTGTCCTGGGGACATGCCCAAGAGTGGTGGAGCTGGAGTCTTGTGGCAGATCTACTTTCTGTTTGTTGAGGAACCTCCACAATGATTCCCATAGTGGCTGTACCAGTTTACACTCCCATCAGCCGTGAGTAGTCTACCTTATGTCCTGAATCCTTGCCATCATCTGCTGTCATCTGCTTTAATAATCTCGACAATTCTGGCTGGATTAAGATGAAATCTAAAAATCACTTCCTCTCCATCCTCTTCTTCTTCCTCCACTTCTTCTAAAGGAGATTATCTTGAAGCAGCTGTCTGGTCTTCCTGCTCTTACAATGTTTCTATGTTGTTCTTGGAACCTCAGGGAATTTGTGTGGTTGTTTTGTAAGTTTATTTACTGGGAACAGGCAGCCCACAGGAAGCTGATCTCTACATTCGACTAGTTTTGACTTTCTGTAATTTTTTCAGATTATTTCAAAATGAGCTTCTTTGATGAGGGGTGAGAGATGCACTTATGAATTGGAGAAGTCTGGTTTTTAAAAGCTTCAATTATATGTATATGAATGTTGCCTGAATGTACATCTGTGTGCCACATGCATGCCACTGGGACTGGAGGTAGAAGCAGTTTTGTAACACAAAGTAAGTGCTTGGAATCAAACTCAGGTCCTTTGGGAGATCAGCAAGTGCTCTTCACTTCTGAGCCATGTTTCCGGCCCTATCTCTGTGTGAAATTTGTAATATGTATGAAAGTAAAATGAATGAACTGAATAGTCCGAGAATCCAGGATGTTCTCTTCTATAGTAGGGTTCTCATGTGTCATGTGGAGTGATACAATATCACTACAATGCCGGTTGTGATATGTTAAATGTGTATACTATGATCCTCAAAGCAATAATGAAACAAACAAGCACCTAGTAAGCCAAATAGAATCACAAAGACATCTATTAAGTTGGAAATTTTTACCTTGTACCTTAAAGGAGTAACAGTGCCAACAGATCAAGGACAATGGTTAGTAGACTAGGTTACAAAATAGAATAATGAGAAATACTTAAGTCAAAGTAAGAAAGGGTAAGAGGAAGGGGCAGGAAAGAACACGAGGGACAAATTATTTGCTTTTAGACTTATCCCTGTTATATAAGGGGGAG
>NW_004949172.1:1671037-1674272 GCF_000317375.1 Microtus ochrogaster | reverse complement strand
TGTAACACAAAGGTTGTTTTATGCCTAAAACAAATCCTCATACCAATACCCTCTTGATGTATTCTGTATGTCCGCTGAAGGAATCTTTCAAAATCCTGAAATTTTAGTCCTTTATTGGGTACTCTCTACATTACCCAATAACTCAAGATTCTCCAGGTGTGTCAGGATGATCTTGTGCCCAAAGGCATGCAACATATGGAAAACTCCCTCAGAAAAACAACTCTATAAATCACAGAAAACAATCATTGTTCCTGACTATGATTTTATCAAGCTCTAAAGACTTCCAACTATTACATTCTATTGTTACTAGATACAATGAGAAACAACTGTTACATTCTAATGTTTAGACACAATGACTCTACTAGATTCCCAAACTACTGCTCATTATAACTACACCAGAGACCCAATAAGTTCTACAGTGAACAGTGAAGAAATCTCATCCCTCTCCTGGGAGATGCCTATAGGATTCTGCAGAGGACACTGCTTCCTTCAAGCTATAGTATACTCTGGAGTTGTTGCCTTTGTTGTGAGCCTTCTCCTAGGGAGTCATGAACAGATGCCTATTGGCACCACATGAACAACATTTTTTAACCTTGTAGCTTGGTGAACCAATGATTTTATTGGAGGTTGATCACAGGAATCTAAGTAACCCAAAGGCAGCCATATAACCACCAAATGGCTCATCAAAGCTGCCTCCTTGGCACTCCATGCACAACTTACAGGCAGCTACACCAGAGAGTATCTCCCTCCCCATCAGCATTGCTTATTGTTTCCATCCTTCAGAGACGCATTTGTGAGTTTTATAACTTCTTGACTTTTTTTGAGCCTTGTGTCTTCATATATTCCCATGATTCTTTACTCTTTCCAGGAGAGAATATTTCAAGTCACAGGAAATAGCTTTATAGCCTGTCTATTAAAGGTTTTGTGCCTTGTATGGTGCTACTGGCAGGTGATGGTACCTTAAGAGGTGTGGCTCAGTAGGAGGATGTCATGTTTATCATTGCCCAATGTGAGTGAGTAGTGAGAGCCCTGTCTCTTCTTACTCTTCTCTCACTGAGACCAAGAGATGCCTGGTTTTAATCTACAACATTTGTTAAAATGTTCTGAACACCCTGGCTCAATCTTTGACATCTTCACTTCAATGAAAGACATTGACCTGCACATACATTATAACGATTTTTAACAGTTATAAAAGCAATCTGGAGGAGAAATTACATTTTCAAATAATATTGTTGATGGATTGGATACGACTATGCCAATGAAGGAACACTGGTCCCTGCATGTAACCGTATACAAACATTGACTCACAATGCATCACAAAACCAAAATGGAAGTCCAAACTATAATGCTCCAAAGTGTTCAACATTTCCAGTTGGGTGTAGGGAAGACATTTAGTTTTGTCACTGGTGGATAATCCATGAAAAGAATGTAAATGGAACTTTACATATTAAAAAAAAAACACTTTGGCCCCTTAAATGACATCGTTTCTGTGTGCTGTGGCATACACCTTCAAGTTCAGCATTTGTGAAGTGGAGTTTGCTGTAATTTGAGATGTATCCTATAATTTGATATGTTTGTTTATGTGTACATTTGCTGATTTTTTTAAAAAGAGGTTTAAGAAAGGGTTGTAGCTCCGTTGGTAGAGTGCTTGCTCAGCATGTGTGAAGCCCAGGTTCAGTACCGAGCTCACCATAGACTTGGTGCTGGTGCCCACCTGTCATTCCAGCAGGTGGAGGCAGGAGGATCAGTTGAGGATTGGTTCAATATTGTTTTTGGCTATAAAGCAAATTCAGTTCTGGCCTGAGATGGTTTCTCTCATCTCAGAAACAAAGTCCAGCATTGGTCATGTTTCTACCACCTTTCCTGCATCGCCCAATGACACTGAGTTTGCTGATGATAGAATTGCTTAGAGCAGGCTAACAACCTATGTGCTCTGATAAAGCTCTGCCTTCCAAACTCTTTGTTTAAAGTGTGAGGATGTCTTTTGTGGGCAGTGAGGTGGTCAATTCTCTTCCTAAGGATGGAGTGAGCAGACAATGACTGGACAACAAGGGTACTTTATTTATATAGTGGGAACAAGCATTTAAAGGAAAAAGTAAACATAGAGACCCCATGGTGGCAGAACACACACCATGAGACACTGTGAGCATCATATCTCTGCAGTCCTGGTCTTCTGTCCCTGGGCAGTCTCAAGGACTAGAGCCAGCCTCGGGAATGAATTCTCATCTTCAGCCAAGGGATAGAATCTCAGAGGCAGTAATGTGATCCATAGCCTGTGTCCACAGTTTGAGTCCCACAGGCTGAAGTCGTGGGATCCTGAGCAGGCTCTCTGCTTGAGACAGAAGCTTCAGAGCAGCAATCCTCTGACTTGTCTGTCTCTGTGAGTCTTCATCACACTGTTTCTTCTTAATAGAGCATCTGGAAGCTCAGCCCTCAGCCAGAAGCCAGGAACCTGTCCAAAAGCCAGGCTCTGGTCAGGATGTAGGGTATAGAATCGTCCTTCTCTGACCATTGAATGACATTACACTTCCAGACTTAGCTTAAATCAAATTTATAGGGCTATCTGGTTTCTGATTGACTGAATGTATATGTATGCAAATAATGTAAAAATGGAACCAATCAGAGAAGAGGTCTCAAACATCTAGTGGGAGATGGAGGAAAACTAGTTTACAGTCAGGTAAGAGTGTACCCACCTGTGCAGTGGCAGAGAAGCTGGTACTTATAGGGCCCTGGTCTCCCTTATTCCTGGGGTGCATTCTCAGGGACAGTTTATGATCAGCTAGCTAAGCTTCTTGTGTGTTTCTGTGCTCTCCCTACCCTGCCTGATGGTTAGCTGCAGGGCATTTACTCCATTGTTAATATGGTAATTTCCCACCTGCCTGGGCAGAGATCCTTGTGCCGCAGTTAGGTAGATAAGGACTCCCCGAATGCTGAATAAACTGGCATTCCGCTGATCTCCTTTGGAATGACCCTGGCCTCTCTGTGTGTTCTTTTCAATCTCCAGGCTCTTGCCTGACTCGCGTACAGTACAGGGGCGCGCGAACTGTACCGAGGGTGTAACACAAAATCGGGTATTACAGGTACTCGAACTGTCCAAAGGGCTTCCATTAGTTCCTGCTCACCTTCCCCAGAAGCTACATGGGCAGGGTTCTCCACCCCTGCCTTCTAGTTCCTGCTGCCACTTTGATCATCCACCCAGCCAGCCGACCACCATTGCCTGTCGCCATCTGCTCCT
>NW_004949172.1:1669275-1670547 GCF_000317375.1 Microtus ochrogaster | reverse complement strand
GCCCGGCCTGTTTCCCCTTCTCTTCCACAATGATATCTGAGCCTCAGGTGCAGGACTGTGCTGTGGTTATAGTCACTTCATACTTTTTTTCTCCAGGTATTGCTGTGCTAATACCTCTGGCTTCAAAATATTCAGAGATGATTTGGAAGCTAGCAGCCACAGCCTGAGGACTATCTAGTGACTTTATAGATTTGTCATTGGATGATGCTAATCCACAGTATGAGAATTGCACAATTTTACTTTCACTGGTTTTGAGACATGGTCTCACTATGTAGCCCTGTCCTGGAACTCACTTTGCAGCTCAGGTAGGGCTGGGATTCATTGGGATCTACCTGGCCCTGCCTTCTGCATGCTGGGATTAAAGGCATGTGCCCCACCACTGGGTCATACACTTTTATGTGCTTATTTAGTGCTACATCTGTTTCCCTAAAGTCGCCAACATGAACATCAAATGTTTCATTGTTCTGAATTTCTGCTGTGGGTCTTCTGTCCCTCAACTTACAAATGGGAAACTCCAAAGCAAAGATACATACACATGATTTACATCACCATTTCCTTTGTGGCCAGTCTGCTTACACTATTAAACATTTACAAAATGCTTCAATTATTTTTCCTCTTTTAAAAACATTGTGTGTGTGTGTGAGTGAGATGTGCTACTGTCCATGTGCAGATGTTAGTATCTTTCTCAGTTGTTCTTCATTTTATTAACTACTTTAATCGATTAATTAATTTAAGACTAGTCAATGAGATCTGTCTCTACCAGCTCCACATTCAAAATCTTGAGGTTCTATATATATGTTCCATGTTCATGCCTAGTTTATGTAGGTTCTGGGAATTTAAACTAGGTCCTTGTGCTTGTGAGGAAGGTACATTTCTGACTGAACTATTTTCCCAGCTCCTCTACAACTTTCCCTAACTGTTGTATTATATAAAATAATGATTTCTTATGGCAATTTCATACAAATCATAATTCAATCCTCTACTACCCTGCCTTTCCCCCTGTAATGAGGATTAAATTTGGTCTCATTTATGCCAGACTAGTGTCAGACCACTGAGTCCCCAGCCCCTCACTGTTGATTGCCAGAGTCCAGGTATGGTCATTTGAATGAGATTGATCCCATAGACTCATATGTTTGAATGCTTGGTCTTCAGTTTGTGGCACTGTTTGGGAAGGATTAGGAGGTGTGGCCTTTATAGGAAGTGTGTTGTGGAGGTGAGCTTTGAGATCTCAAATGTCTACTCATTTTCAGTTAGTTCTTGGTCTCTTTGATT
>NW_004949172.1:1666862-1667520 GCF_000317375.1 Microtus ochrogaster | reverse complement strand
AGTCTTTCAAATTTTCTGCTTCATGGAAAAGGCTACCAGATATTAGGGACCTGTAAGCTAAAGATGGATACCTCAATCTTTCAGAAGAACTTTGGATGACTGTCCAGACAGAAAGATGTCTCTGTCAATGCTAGAGTTTTAGAAGTTGCTTACAGGGCGCAGGCGGGGGACCCGGACGGCAGGCGGGCAGACCCGGATGGTGCAGGCGGACAGAGGACTGCCTCCACAATCGGCAGGGACCGGCAGAGACCAGCATGGCAGCGGAGGACACAGGCCGCAGGCAGCGGGGACTGTCGTGGCAGCAGAAGCAGGCTGCAGGGACCGGCACGCAACACCATGAGAAGATTGACCCACTACAATTAAATCAAAGAGGTAGGCCTTTGGTTGGCAAGGTCCCTGGCAAAGCAGAAGCCGGGTCCTATTCCTGAAGACCCTTCTGAGGGGTGAGAGGGATCTTGGTCCCCGGCAGGAGCCAGGAAACAGAGCGAGGGCATTTTGGAAGAGGAGCCCCTGGCCAGCAGGGAAACCTGATCCAGTTTTAAAAGACCCATTAGAAAGCATCCGATAGGAGGAGATGGGCAGGCGCCAAGGCAAGAATTCACCCAATAATCTGAAAAACAACTTGAAAACACCGGAACCCAATGATCTTACAACAGAA
>NW_004949172.1:1648788-1653214 GCF_000317375.1 Microtus ochrogaster | reverse complement strand
AACAGTGCTGTAGTTAATATTGTTTCTGTGTGATTGTTCCAGTCTGTGTGGGCAGGAAATGGATGAACAGTCTCCATTTACAAAACTAAAAATAATACCTTACAGGATTGACCACAGGGTGATTTTATGGGCTCATTTTCTTCACTGAAGTTCCTTCCTGTCAAATGACCCGAGCTTGTATCAAGTTGACAATAAAGCTACCCATCAAAGATACCCAGAGGTTCCAGAAGCTTCTCTACCAGGTGTCAGGCTCTCTCTTGCTGGATCCCAATCTCCCCACTCCCTTTTCTTCTCCTTCTATTTTCTCAGGTTTGGAGATCACCAGCCAGAGATACCATGGGGACTCTCAAGAAATCTTATCTGAAGCTCCTCAGAGACTTGGGTCAGGGACTGTGCTGACACACAGTGACACACATAGGATCATACAACACTCTTATCTTACTTAAATGTGAGTACACTTACATATGAATCTAAGAAAGTACAGATAGGCCTCCACAATTTAAGATTATACATGCAAAGACACCCCCATATATGCAAGGGTAGATTAGAAAGCACTCCTAGACTCTAACACAGAAACATAGAACTCCATTTTCATATTAGATATATGATTGATATATATTAATATCACAGTAAACATGCACAGGTCCATGTCTGAGAAAATAAACAGACAGAAGTGAGCTGGCATATGTACACTCACCCTCAGAAATTAAGACACATTACTCCCTATGACCTTTTGTCCTGTGTATCTCAATCATGGTGTTCTTGCCAACATGTAGGGTAGAGGTAAGAAGATAAGGAGTTAGCAGGTCACCAACAGCCCAATCAGGAAGTATGGTACTTGTACCCCTGGACAGTGAGGAGACAGGAGGTGGGAACAACTGAAGTTGCTCAACTGGGTGGAGATCCAGGTTCAGCATAAAAGTCCTGCTGGAGTGTACAGGGAAGTGGACGGTGCTCAGACCAGGACCATGGAGCCCAGTGTCCTGCTCCTCCTCGCTCTCTTTGTGGGCTTCTTACTATTCATGGTCAGGGGCCACCCAAAGGCCCATGGCCACCTTCCACCAGGACCCCGTCCCCTGCCCCTCTTGGGAAACCTCCTTCAGATGGACAGAAGAGGCCTCCTCAACTCCTTTATTCAGGTAAGACATGACCACAGCCTGTGCCGTATGGGATTAGCCCCATGTTTGTTCCTGAAGATCACTCATTTGGGGTGAAGAAGGAACTCCTTCCAGGCAGTAGGGTCAGGTGGGAAGATTGCTGAGTGAAAGGTGATGTGCTGGTTGGTCGTTGATGGTGCTCAGGTTGACAGGTGTGTACTCGCTGTTGGACAGTGTGAGACACTGTGCTTGGAGTGTGAATGGTGTTGGGGTGTCATGGCGTGCACCAAGGGCTTACAGTTTTCCTATCTGATGTTCCTTTGTTAAAAAAGAGAAAGAAAAATGTCACAGGCATCCACAGATAAGGTTTTCTTCTGTCAACACAAGGGATTAGCCTGCTATGTTCAGGAATAAAGCAGAGGAGAGGCAGGTCAGGAGGTGGGGTAGGTAGGGAGTGCTTATCAGTTGTAAACACAAGGACCATCCAAGGAACCAACCATGGTAGCATCTTTACCAGTCTTCACAAGCAAGATTTCATGTTCAGTTTCCACTTGTTTATTCATAATCACTTAGCATCTTTGGCTCTACTTATCATTTAGAGATCTGCTTTAGCTACAGCAATCCCAACTCGTGATACCCCTTGGTTTTTAATATAACACCCACCTGGACCAATGATGTATTCATTTGTCTTTTATTTTTTGAGACAAGATCATCCTCTTTTATCAGGTAATGATCCTTCTGAGTTAATATCTCACATGCTAGATTTAAAGATGTGTGATATACCTGGCCACAAGTGTTTTAAAAATGTGCTTTCTACCTGTTGGAAAAGTCAAGTTGACATCATATTTATATTTTATTTTTTGGTTGCTTGTTTATTTGGTTGGATTGCTTTGCTGTTGTCATTTTCTTTTTCTTTATTTCTTTTTTTTTTTTTTGTGAAACAGTCCTGGCTGTCCTGGAACTCACTCTATAGAAAGACTCAAACTCATCAAGATACACCTGCCTATGCCTTTGGAGTGCTGGGATTAATTTTCATTATTTGAAAATCTAAGTTCTGCATTTCTCTTTTTCCTCTTCTCTTCTCTATTTCTGAAGGCCCTTCCTACTTAGAAGTAACTATGGTTTCCTGCGTGAGTATGGATGTGGGGGCAATTAACTGGAAGGTGAGCAACTTATGAGCAGCTACATCACTGAAGTGGTACTTCCCCCTGAATCCTTAACTGTCACAGTGAGGGTTGGTGACATTCTCTCATGATAGCATGACATGCTGCATCTTTTTCCTGTAGGGACAGTCATCATGTCATCTGCAAACAAGGTTCCCAAGCATTAGCAATGTGCTCTGGGAAGGGAATTGCTCTCCTCTACAGAACTCCTTCAAAGAACTGTTCAAATCCAGTATCCAATGTGTGTGGCAATCTGGAAGCTGAGCTGACTTCCATGACTGTCAGGACATAAGAGTCTGTTTAAGATGTAGAACAAACTCATAAAATTTAATTAGTCAAGTTACCTGTTCATCTGGGTGATACTGGATACAAGTAAAACAATAAGATGTGGGAAGAAGCTGCTTGTTGATCCCTGGCTGCTCAGCCCTGAAATAATCACACAGAAACTGTATTAATTTAGTTAATGTTAAGCCCATTAGCTCTAATTTCTTAGTGGCTAACTCTTCCATCTTAGTTTAACCCATTTCTAGTAATCTAAGTATCGCCACAAGGCTGTGGCTTCCCAGCTAAAGTTCCCAGTGTCTGTCTCAGAGGCTCCATGGCTTCTCCCTAAATCTGCTTTCTTCATCCCAGCATTCAGTTTAGTTTTCCCTGCCTAGTTCTGCTCTATCCTATCATGGACTCAAGACAGTTTCTTTATTAACCAATGGTATTCACAGCATACAGAGGAGAATCCCACATCAATAAGAATTTTAAGATTGGTTGAGAGTTCAGACAGAATTACATAAGAGACAGGACTTGAACATACCACAAAGACTTTCTAGGAAGAAGACATGTATGGAAAAGAAACCATTCCTGAGCAGCAGCTGGTGCCAGGGAAAATGTGGAGCCAGGTGGATGAGGTCACAATGTGACAGGGGAGAGGCCGGCACTGAATCTTCATGTCAGGGGGATAAACTGGCTTGGTGTGAGCCAAAGATGGCAAGAACTGAAGTGATTCAACTAAGTACAAAATTCCAGAGGCTAAGTTCTTTATAAATTAAAGGCTTATCCTACACAAAATTGTGCACTGTGGCAGTCTAAGATCAAACAGTCTCTTCTTCCAGCCTCTAGTGAGAACCCTTCTCCTGTGTCACAATACAGTAGAGGACAGAAAAACCTGTTCATGCAGAAGAGGAGAACCATGTAGATTGGCATTGTTTAATAATAATCCACTCTCTGAGAACCCAGTCCTCTCTGTGAGACCAGCATTAACCTATTCTATGGATCTGCCCCCAAAGACCCAGTGTCTCTCACTAGGTTCTAGCTCCCCAGGGCTCTGACACTTCTCAACACAACCATATTGGGGACTAAATCAGCAGCAGAGAATCCGTGAAGGCATAGCACATGGAACAGGCAAGAGGAAAGAGCAGCTGGGCCAGACAGATTCGTCTGGATGCCATATGGTAGTGATGTCCTGTGGTGAAACCCAGACACAACCAGCTTGACTCTCTCAAGTGTGTTGTGGATGAGCCAGGAGCCTGACCCAAATACTGCTGCTAAAGACTGTGTCAGCTCTGCGATCTTCAAACCCATGTGCAGCTGACAAGCTCTCTGGAATGTTTCTTGAGAGCTTCTCTGGTGGCTCAAGAAGCTGAGATCTCTTCTAGGCATCTGTGTTGATGTAAGATGGTTGTGTGGTCTTTAATCAGTGTGCCTGTTAAAAGACTGAGTGTTAATGATGACATTCTTTTGGCCAGTGGTAGAGACACAAATAGGAGCTGGACCATCAAAGGTACTAATCTGTGCATCAGAGACGTATTCATCAATCTAAGTATCTGTCTAACCATTATCTGTATATCCATGTATTATCTACTTGTCTATCAATCTATCTGTCTTCATTGTCATCATCATCATATTCGTGTTCGTGTGACTCTGTTTGTGAATGGTGCTTATGCATATCTGGTATCTGAAGAATCCAAAGAGGTCATCAAATCCCAGAAGCTGGCATTCCAAGCAGTTTTTAGCTATCTGACATGGGAGGTGGGACGAAACTCAGGGCTTCTGCAACAAGAGGAGTGCTCTTAGCCACTGAGCTACCTCTCCTGCTCCAACTATTAAGTTTTGACTTAAGATGTTAGGCAGGCGGTGGTGGCGCACGCCTTTAATCCCAGCACTTGGGAGGCA
>NW_004949172.1:1646811-1648118 GCF_000317375.1 Microtus ochrogaster | reverse complement strand
TGGATGTGCAGACAAGGATGACTACTGATTCTCTGGTCTCTACTTCTCTTGTGCCAGAATTATAAACAAGTGTTGCCCTGTCTCCCTACTCTACAGTGCTGGTGTCCTGATTAGAAAATCCAACCAATCAGTGCAGACCCTGCCTGTCTGGTGAATTAACCCTTCACCTCTTAGGTCCTCAGGAGAGAAAGGGTGGCCAGGGGAGGGGTACCTACTTACCAGTCTGTGTCTAGGTGTTTTCACAGTGTAACAGCAACGTCTGCACTGACTAACCACAACCCTTGTACCCTTATGCTTGGCAGCTTCGAGAAAAATATGGAGACGTGTTCACAGTGCACCTAGGACCGAGGCCCGTGGTCATGCTGTGTGGGACAGAGGCTATAAGGGAGGCTCTGGTGGACCAAGCTGAGGCTTTCTCTGGCCGAGGGACAATTGCTGTGATTGAGCCAATTGTACAGGGATATGGTGAGATACGGGACAGGGTGAAGTGCCAGATGAGGTCTGGGAAGATGTGAGTGAGAGGTGCAGCCCGAGCTGCAGGGAAGGACTCAGGGTCTATAATCTTCCATTGTAACCACCCATGCTTCACCACATTCTTAGGTTTAGTCTTTTCCAATGGGGAATGCTGGAAGACCCTTCGGCGATTCTCTCTGGCCACCATGAGAGACTTAGGAATGGGCAAGCGGAGTGTGGAGGAGCGGATGCAGGAGGAGGCCCGATGTCTGGTGGAGGAGCTGCGGAAATCCCAGGGTGAGTCCCAGAGAATGAGCAGAAAGAAAGATGGTGACACAGGGACCCGAGTGCAGAGCCTAAGAAAGAGAAATAGACAGACAGACAGACAGACAGACAGACAGACAGACAGACACATACACAGAGTATGGAGAGGATGAGATACTGACACAGGTAGAAAGAGAAAATCACAAGGGCAGGAAAGAAACGTGAGATATTTTGGTTCCAAAATAACTCAGAAACACGTACTGCCCATGGTGGTCACTTCTCTTCAGAAATTCAATTAACTTTCTTTGTCAATTGGGTAGTTTTGGTGAACACACATCCTCTCAGAACTCAGAAGGTGAGGGAAGATGACCAAGAGCTCAAGGCTAGGCCTGTCTACATTGTGCGATCCTGCCTTTGATGTGGCTGTGGCTGAGTTGTAGAGAGCTTACAGCACCATACACAGTGGGCATGGTCCTGCATATTTGTAATCCCAGCACTGCAGAGGTGGAGGCAGGAGGATGAGATTTCCAAGTTCTTCTTGTACTGCACAAAGTGTTCAAGACCATTTTGACTTAATCGTTGTAATTGTC
>NW_004949172.1:1642038-1646271 GCF_000317375.1 Microtus ochrogaster | reverse complement strand
GTGCATGACTGAACATGGCACAAAAAGGCTACAGGCAGCAGTGGCTGATGGCTTCTAGAACACCACAGAGCTCAGAAGTCAGAGAAAAGAGAGGTGGAGGAAGTTGGAGAAGTGATGGAGGAAGTTGCAGAATGGATGGAGGAAGTTAAAGAAGAGATGGAAGAAGTCAGATAAGGGAAGGAAAAAGTCAGAGAAGTGATGGGGGAAGTCAGGGAAGGGATGCAGGAAGTCAGGGAAGTGATGGAGGACGTCAGGGAAGGGATGGAGGAAGTCAGGGAAGGGATGGAGGAAGTCAGGGAAGGGATGGAGGAAGTCAGGCAGATAGACATGGACTGTCCAGGGCTTGTAGTTGATACAGCCATCCCTGAACTCTTCTGTAAAGCATTCCTGTCAGTGGGAGTTAGCTATCAGTTCAGAGTGAGTATGTCTTCCTGGGAGGAGGAGCAGGTGCAGACTGACTGAACTCACTCTACGTCTTGTTCCTAGAATCCTAATTGCAGCCATGTTCCAGACATGATTAGCTGAGTTTCCTTGGTGATGGTGAATCCCTTTCTGTATATAGAAATAGCATCCCACATTCTGTACAGTACTGAGGGAAGTTAAATAAAAGGATGCATGCATCTCTGAGTGAAGAGCCCAAGCTCTTATGTGCACCATATAAACAACTGTGTTGCTGTTCATTAAGCAGTGAGTGGTGGGGATGACTTTACAGAGATGGGGCTGAAGCCAAATGCTCCCCTAATTCTGTATTCCCTGTCTCTTGTCCTGTATCCTTCAGGAGCCCCCCTGGACCCCACCTTCATCTTCCAGTCCATCACAGCCAACATCATCTGCTCCATTGTCTTTGGAGAGCGCTTTGACTACGAAGATCGCCAGTTTTTGCATCTTTTGAACCTGATCTATCAGACCATATCGCTCCTCAGCTCATTCTCTAGCCAGGTCAGTGGGCAAGAAGAGAAGAGAATCCAAGGCAGAGGGGAAAAAAGGCTGCTTTGTGAGTGAAGAAGGGAGTGTCTTATGGCTGGAAGAAAGACAGAGAAAACATGGAAAAGCAAGGAGCCTATGACCTGGAGGGATGGAAGGAAGGAGCAACAGAGGGAGAGAGGAATATTGAGCACAGTGGAGAGACCTGAATATAGAAATACAGAGCCATCCAGACATGAGAAAATGATGATGTGGGGGATGCAGCTCTACCTTACAGGACAGAGAACACACTATTTCATGCATTAGCCTTTGGGTTCATCCCCAGGACTTGGTGGTGTACATCACATGAAATAACAGCATTTTTGGTGTTAGAGACTGGGCTATCAGAAATTCGGGCTGATCCTAGGCTACATGTTAAATTTAAAGCCTGTCTGGCATTAATGTGTTCAAAATACAGTAAGACATAAATTAAAACAAATTAAGACAAAACAGAAAGGGGTATTGAGAGTGCGAACAGAGGAGGGGAAAGGGAGATACAGAAAATGTAAAATGAAGGCTAGAGACTGATTTGAAGATACAGTTCAAGGCATGTGTATGTTTGGTGTGCATGTATGAGAGGGGTATTTGGGGGTGTCTGTGGGTGTGTGTGTGTATTTTCCTTCATGGTATCTGTGAAACTAGGAACACTGCTCACTTCCTGAGACCTACTACTTCCAGCTGATCTCCTCAGTTCTTTTTTTGCAGGTGTTTGAGCTCTATTCAGGTTTCCTGAAGTTCTTTCCTGGTACCCACCGACAAATCTACAAAATGATGCAGGAAATCCTTGACTACATTGGTCACAGTGTGGAGAAACACCGGGAAACCTTGGACCCCAACAATCCAAGAGACTACATCGATACCTACCTTATACACATGGAGAAGGTTAAATCCTGTGTGAATGAGAGGGGATGGCTGAGAGTGAAGCCTGAGGATGTGAGCGGAAGAAAAGGGGGCAGAAGATGGGGAGGAGAAACAGAAAGTAGAGTGGAGGAGATGTAGAAGTATCTGGAAAATGATGAAAATAAAAAGGAGGAGAGAATGTGATATGGAGAAAGAAGGGTGGGGAAGAAACACAGAGTGAGGGACAGAAGGCAGGAAAGACCTCAGAGAAAGAAAAAACCTGGGAGACAAACCGTGGTAAACTACAAGAGAGCAAGCACAGCAGAGAGAGAGGGCAGAGCAGAAGCCAAGTGACATTGTCGAGGACTGGAAAATGCCATGTGGTCCAGATAGTGAGACAGAAGGACAATTCCCAGAATGTGTGCGCATCTCCCTGCAAGTTTCCAGTCACCCCTGACCCTCCCTTCTCTCTCCCATCTGGAACCAGGAGAAGTCCAACCAACACACAGAGTTCCATCACCAGAACCTCATGATCTCTGTGCTGACTCTCTTCTTTGCTGGCACCGAGACCAGCAGCACCACGCTCCGCTTTGGCTTCCTGCTCCTGCTCAAATACCCCCATGTTGCAGGTGAGCCACAGGCGGCCAGTTGGGGAATCTTCTAGCTTCCTTTTTTTGCAGAGGTTTGTGTGGATGAGAGAGACATGAGACTCTTACATCTGGAGCTCTGAAAGCTTTGGTCAACTTCTAACCTAAGGCAGTGCTGTGGGTGGTGTGTGAATGAACACTCAGCTGGTCCATTTCCATTGTTTTCTGCTATAACTTGAAGGTTGGATCATCTGTCCTTTCTTTCTCCTCTTCCTTCCTTCCTTGCTTCTCTCTTTCTTTCCTTCTGTCTTTGCATCCATCCGATACTCATCTTTCTGTCCATTCACCTGTTCATCTATTTACCCATTCTATTCATGCTCCAACCATTATTTAACCATCCATATACTCAGTTTTTTCATTCATTTTATATCTATACACCTGTTCACCCACACATGTAATCCTCTGCCCATCATCTTTATACTCATAGATTATTAATCCTTGATTATTTCATCTGTTTGACCCAATGACATATATTTCATTCATTTATTTGGATGAATCAGTTTGTGAATTTTATTCTTTATCACGGCTAGTTGAGCAGGCTCTCTGTCATTGATTCCTTGGTTCATTCAGATACAAAGCTTCTCAATCCTTATTCTTTCCCACTGGCCTTGAATTCACCCTTCATATGTCAAATCAATCCTTGGTTGGTTGTATTCATTGAGCTATTTATGTTTGCACCATTTATTGACTTGTTAACTGATTAATACAATGAATGAGAAGTGGAATGTGCACATCCAGTTTTGCTTTGCTCATTTCACTCACCCAGCAATCTTTCCTTTAGTACCCAACTCATCCATTGCTTGACTGACTTCCACACTCACATTCTAAGAATCTGAAATCGATGTGATGTTGTTGTGAGTTTGTCTGCTGCAGTTCATGTGTGGAGGTGGGAGGACAACTTTGTGCAGTTGGGTCTCTCCTGTACATTCCCACGGGTTCTGATGTCAAAGCCAGGCTGTCAGGATGGAAATCAATGCATTTGCTGACTGAGCCCTTTCATTGGTCAATACACTCACAAATGTGTTCATATTCTGTATTTTTATACATAGATTAATTCACTTCCTTTTTATTCCTGAGGATATAGCCTCAGATTGTTAGCCTATATTTTTAATTTTTTTTTTTAAAACTAATGCTCATTGCCGTTTTGTTGTAAAAAGAGCAGCAGACCACTTCCCACTGTCCGGCTCCCATCCGCCTGGCTAGCTTATATCCTGAAATAACAACACACAAATTGTATTCATTTAATCACTGCCTGGCCATTAGTTCTAGCCTCTTATTGGCTAACTCTCACATCTTGATTCAATCCATTTCTAATAATATGTATGTCACCATGAGGTCGTAGCTTACCGGAAAAGATTCAGCAAGTCTGACCTGGTGGCTGGCTCCATGGCAGCTCTCTCTGACTTTGCCTGCTTTCTCCCAGCATTCTGTTCTGTCTACTCTGCCTATCTAAGTTTTTCTCTATCAAAAGGCCGAGGCAGTTTTCTTTATTCAACCAATGAAAACAACACATAAAAAGAAGACCCTCCTACACCATTGTTTTGTCTGCATATATGTCTGTGTGAGGGTGTTGAATCAATTGGACCCAGAGTCACAAACAGTGCGAGCTACCATGATGGTGCTGAAAATTGAACCCAGGTCCTCTTCAAGAGCAGCCAGTGCTCTTAACCACTGAGACATTTTCTCTCCAGCCTCTGGTATTTTCAAATATAAATGTCATGCAAAGAACTCTCTCTCTCTCTCTCTCTCTCTCTCTCTCTCTCTCTCTCTCTCTCTCTCTCTC
>NW_004949172.1:1626932-1641930 GCF_000317375.1 Microtus ochrogaster | reverse complement strand
CATTTCAAATGCAGAGAATTCTTACCATCATTCCCTCCAGCCCCCACCAAGATTGATAGATAAAAAAGCCCTTTGCTGTGGGTTTTTCTTTTCTTTCTTTTATGACCATGGTGGGAGCACCGGAAAGAGCCTCTAACACAGCTCTAAGCGTGGCTGGAGAGACAGATGCCTGAGAGAAGTGCAGGTGTGCGTGTCCCAGAGTGCACTGTGTCTTTCTCAACAGAGTCTCCTGGATCTGCACTGTTCCTAGGATATTGGCTCACAGAAATCAGGGTCACGGTGCATTGCCTCCATGAACAGGGCAAGCATTGTCTGCTGTCTCCCTTTTCTGTGCAGAGAAAGTCCAAAAGGAGATCGATCAGGTGATTGGCTCACACCGCCCACCAACCCTTGATGACCGCACCAAAATGCCTTACACTGAAGCTGTCCTTCGCGAGATCCAGAGATTTGCAGATATTCTCCCGATTGGAGTGCCGCACAAAGTCACCAAAGACACTTTGTTCCGAGGGTACCTGCTCCCCAAGGTGAGACCAGCTGTGATTCCACATCTCTATGCGTTGATCATTCTCCACTCTCCCAATCACCACCCTCAGCCTATTTGTGGTTTCCCAGCATTCTGGGGTTCCCTAAGGCCTAACTGTCTGCTATGGGAGCCAGGGTATGCTAATATCTTTGTCTCTCACAATGTCTCCTAGAACACTGAAGTGTACACCATCCTGAGTGCAGCTCTTCATGACCCACGGTACTTTGAACAACCAGATGCCTTCAATCCTGACCACTTCCTGGATGCCAATGGGGATCTGAAGAAAAATGAAGCTTTTATGCCCTTCTCTTCAGGTGAGAAGGACCTGTGCTTCATTTCCCAGACACTAGAGGGCAGGCGCATCCTCCAGGATACAATCAGGACTAGGGGCAGTCTATCATAGCTGGGAACCCATTCCACCTGGCTACTGTCCCGGGGGGTAGCTTGAACTAAAGCTGCATCCTGCTCAGGAGGATTTTGGAGTGGTATTGAAAAGTCTCTAAACCTGAGCATATTCATTCTTTTCTTATTTTATTATGAGAGGAGAACCTTTTTAAAAGAGTGATTAAATGGCTGACAGAGGAGAACAATGGATGTTCACAGAGAACACAATGGGCTAAGTGCACAACCAGGCTCCTCCCGCTGCTCCCAGCAATAAATAACATATTGATTAATAGGGAGAATGGGGATACAGATATTCCAAGGTCAGGATGTTCGGGGTATCTTTAAAGTCAATGCAGTAATGCCCAAGTAAAGTCCTCAAAAGAGCAGAAGACAGTTCCTCCACTTTAGAAAGTGCAATGAGCAAAATAATCCATTTGTTGTTTTCCAGTTGCATAAAATCCATCAGTTCTTTATTTTTCTATTAGACATTTGTTTATTAATTTCCCATCTTATTAAAAGTAGGTTCTTACCTCATACAACATATGCTGATTACTGTTTTCCCTTTCCGCTCCTCCTCCCAATTCCTCTCCACCCTCCCACCCAACAGGGTACATCCTTTTCTGTCTCTCATTAGAAAAGAAACAGTCTTCTAAGTGATAACAACCAAACATGATGAAATAAAATACAAGATAAAACAAAAACCATCACTTCAATGTTATACAGTGCAAATGAACAGAAAAAGTAGAGCCCCAAGAGAAGGCACTAGAAGCAGAGACCCACTCATCCGCACACTCAGGAATCCATAGGAACACTAAACTGAAAGCTTTAAGATGTGCACAGAGGACCTGGTGCAGACCCGAGCAGGCCCTGTGCCTGCTGCCTCAGTCTGAGTTCATATGAGGTTTGCTCAGTTGGTTCAGAGCCTCGTTCTCTTGGTGTCCTGCATCCCCTCTGACTCTTACCCTCTGTCTGCCTCCTCTTCCTCTGGGTGCTCTGAGCTCTGAGGGGAGGGTTTTGACAAAGACATTCCATTTAGAGCTCTGTGTTCCAAGGTTTCTCTCTCTGTGAAATGTCTGGATGTGTCTCTGAATTTGTTTCCAGCTCTGCAGGAGGAAGCTTCTCTGGTGATGGATGAATAAGGAGGGCTCCGTACTATGTAGCAGAATGTCTTCCGGGGTCTTTTTGTTGTTACTTTTATTTATTTTTCCTTTTGAGCAGTAGCTTTTTTTTATCCTAGTCCTGGTTCCTGCTCACTCAATCAATGCCGCATATTCAAACCATACACTGGATAATTACTCCCACAATGCACTGTTGGGCCACTGTTGAGCCCTATTATATCACACAGGAAGGATAGCATGGCTCATCAAAATTATGTGGCTGGGTTGATGTATACATTTCTCATTTGGTAGCCTATAGAATATTTTCTATAGCAAAGATGCTAAATCAGGGATGTGAAGGTTCTATATAGACACCAGCTAGATGTCTCCAGTCCAGTGAGTTGTGTGGGAATTGTCTTCAGCAATAAGGCCTTGCTGTCAGTTTGTGGAATCAACCTACTGTCTTGCAAACAGCCTTTGGGTTGTTTGGGGTCTTCCGTGGGATCCCTTTGGTCAGAAACTCAAATGGGTGCAGCCCAGTCCTTGTACTAGAAAATTCATTTAGTGAGAAGAGGGACCAAGTCTCCCTCATTATTTGGAGACTTCGTTCGAATTGCCTTTCTGTAGTTTAGAAGTTTCTACTATACTAGGTTTCCACACCAGCACCCAATGCCCCTCAATTCTAACTGTCTCTCCCCACACTCTATCCATCAATCCCAGCTCTCCTCCCTCCTGGACCTCCCATTCCTGTCCCTTATGATGCCCCTAGTATACCCATGAACTCTGTTCTATTTCCCCCTCCCAGGGAGATTTATATTTCCCTCCTATTTTGTCTGTATCTAACCGTTCTGGGTCTATGGATTGTAGCTTGGTTATTATTTATTTTAATGACTAATATCCACATATAAGTGAATACATGCCATGTTTATGTTTTTGGGTCTGGGCTACCTCACTCAGAACTCTTTTCTAGTTCCATCCCTTTGCCTGAATTTTCATGATGCTGTTTTTTTTTCTTAAACATCCTAATAATACTCCATTGTATAAAGGTAACACATTTTTTTCATCCTTTTGTTGAGGAACATGAAGTTTGTTTCCAATTCTGGCTTCTATGAATAGAGCGGGATTGAGCATGGTTGAGCAAGTGCCTCTGTGGTAGGATTAAGCATCCTTTGGGTATATGCCCGAGAGTGCTATAGCTGTGTCTGGAGAGAGGTGAATTTCTAATTTTCTAGGGACCTACCACACTGATTTCTCAGTGGCTGTATAAGTTTGCCCTCCACCCGCAATGGAGGAGTGTTCCCCTTACTCCACATCCTCTCCAGCATGAGCTGTCACTTGTATTATTGATCCTAGCCATTCTGAAGGTGTAAGATGGAAACCCCGAGTCATTATGATTTACATTTCCCAGATGACTAAAGCTGCTGAACATTACTTTAAATGTTTCTCAGTCATATGAGTTTGCTCTATTGAGAACACTCTGTTAAGATCTGTACGCCATTTTTACATTGAATTATCTCTTTTTTATATCTAATTTCCCGAGTTCATTATATAGTTTGGATATTAGTCCTTTATTTGATGTAGAGGTGGTAATAATATTTCCCATTTTGTAGCTGCCACTTTTTATCCAAGTGATGGTGAATTTCGCCTTGCAAAAGCTTTTTAGTTTCATGAGTTCCCAGTTTTGTTGATCTTAGTGTCTGTGCTATTCTTGTTCTGTTCAGGAAGTCATAACGGGTGCTTCAAATCTATTCCCCACTTTTTCTCTATTATGCTCACTTATCTGGTTTTATGTTAAGGCCTTTGATCCATCTGAAGTTGAGTGTGTGTAGTTAGGTAAGTATGGACCTATTTGCATTCTCCTACATGCAGCTGTCCAATTTGACCAGCACCATTTGTTGAGGATGCTGTCTTTTTTCCCAGTGTGTATTTCTGGCTTCTTTGGAAGAATGTTGTTTTTACTATGCTAATCCTACTGATTCATCAGCACAGGAGATCTTTCCATCTTCTCATGTCTTCTCCAATTCTTTCTTCAAAGACTTGAAGATTTTATTGCACAAGCCTTTCACTTGCTTTGTTATAGTTCCCCCGTGATATTTATATTATATGAAGCTATTGTCAAAGGTGTTGGTTCCCAGAGTTGTTCTCAGTGCATTTTTCATTTGGATATAACAGGGCTACTGGTTTTTGTGAGTTAATTTTGTGTCCAGCTAAGTTGCTGAAAGTGTTTATCAGCTATAGGAATTACCTAGTGGAAATTTTTGGGGGACACACACAGACACACACATACACACACAATCATATATATCATCTGATAATAAGTTTACTTTTTCTTCTTCCTTTTCAATTTGTATCCCCTTAGTCTCCTTCCGTTTTATTGTTACTTTAGTTAAGACTTCAAGTATTCTACTGAACAGATGTGGAGATTATAGACAACATCGTCTTGTTCTAAATTTTAGTGGAATTGCTTTGAGTTCCTCTCTCTTTAAGTTGATGTGGGCTGTAGGCATGCTGTAAACTGTCTTTGTTATGTGTAGGTGTGTCCCTTGTGTCTCTGTACTCTCCAGTACATTTATCATGAAGAGGCACTGGTTATTGTCAAAGTCTTTTCTGCATCTAATGAGATGAGCACATGGGTTTCTTTCATTTTATGTATATTTATTATGTCTCATATAATGATTCATATATATTGAACCATCCTGGATCTCTGGAATGAAACATATTTGATCATGGTGGATGAACTTTTTGTTGTGTTCTTGGATTTGGTTTGCAAGTACTTTATAGAGTTTTTTTTGCCTTTATAAGGCAAGTTGGTCTGTGATTCTCTTTCTTTGTGGTTTGGCTATCAGGGTAACTGTGGCCTCATAAAATGAAATGGACAATATCGCTTGTGTTTCTATTTTGTGGAATAATTTGAGGAGTATTCATAGAAACTCCTGTTTGAAAGTCTGATAGAATTCGGTGTTGAAACTCTCTGTCCCTGGGCTTGCTTTTTTTTTTTCTTTTTCTTTTCAGGGGCGTGAGGTTGCATATAGGGAGAATTTTAGTGACTGTTTCAATTTCTCTAGGGATTATAGGTCTGTTTAAATTCCTTATTTGATCTTGATTTCACTTTGGTAAGTAGTACCTATCAAGAAAATATCCATTTAATTTAGATTTTCCAGTTTTGTGGAATACAAGTTTTTTAAGTATGTCCTTTAAATTCTCTGATTTCCTCGGTATCTCTTATGTCTCACCTTTTCTTCTGATTTTATTAATTGGACAATCTTTGTCCACCTTTTTATTTAGATAAGGGTTCATCAACCATATTGATTTTCTGTAAGAACTAATTATTTGTTTCTTTCTTTATTTTTATGCCCTTTTTGCTTCTATTTATTGATTTCAATCTGGAGTTTGATTATTTTTTGCCATATGCTCCTTTGGGTGTGACTTCTTTTTCTTTTAGAGCAGTGGTCCTCACCCTTCCTAATTGTGTGGCCCTTTTATAACATCAGTTAGCTCCAGCATTTCTCTGTTTAGTTTTTGTCTGGCTGACCTGTCTATTGATGAGTGTGGAGAGTTGAAGTCTCCCACTCTCAGTGTGTGAGGGTCAATATGTGATTTAAGCTGTAGTAGTTTTCTTTTGCAAACTTGGGTGTTCTTGTGTTTGGGGCATAGATGGTTAGAATTTAAATGTGCTCTTGGTGGATTTTTCCTCTGATGAATATGTAGTGTGCTTCCCTGTGTCTTCTGATTAGATTTAACTCTAATCTGTTAGATATTAAAATAGCTCCTCAGGTCCATTTGCTTGGAATGTCTTTTTTAGCCTCTTACCCTGAGGTAATGTCCTTGATGTTCAAGTGCTTTCCTGGATGCACAGAAGGATGGATTGATTTTTTGCTTCCATTCTGTTAGTGTTTCTTATTTCATTTGGGAAATTGAAACCGTTGATGTTGAGAGATATCAATGGCCTAGGATTGCTGATTCCTGTTATTTCCTTGTTGTTATTGTTGGTTGTGGTGGTATTTGCGATGGTGGTGTTTGTTTGTATTTTTATACTTTTGATTTTGGTGGTTGGGATTATTTTATTCCCTGTGCTTTCTTGTTCACAGGTAATATTTTCAGATTTGAGCTTTTCTTTGAGCACTTTCATTTGGGCTAAATTTTTAGATAAATATTGTTTAAACTTTTTCTATCTATGGTGATCAAAAGGTTTGCTGTTTATTGGAATCTGGGCTGATATCTGGTTTCTTTTCTCTTTTTTTAATCTGCAGCACTTCTATCTGGGCCCATCTGGCTTTTAGAGTCTCCATTTAGAAGCCAGGTGTAATTCTAATAGGTTTACCTTTATATGTTTCCTGGTCTTTTTGGTTTGAAACTTTAAATATCTTTCCCTGGTCTATACATTAGTGTGTTAATGGGTCTTTTCTTTCTGGTACAATCTATTTGGTGTTCCATAAGATTCTTGTACCTTTATAGACATCTCCTTCAGATTAAGAAAATTTTCTTTATGATTTTGCTGAAAATATTTTCTGGTCCTTTGAGCTGGGGTTCTTTTCCTTCTTCTAGTCCTATTGTTTTTAAGTGTGGTCTTTTCACAGTATCCGGATTTCTAGAATTATTTTCTGTCATGAGTTTTTCAAACTTAACATTTTCTCTAACTGATATATCTATTTCTTCTGTCATATCTTCAGGGCCTGAGAATCATTCTTCCACCTTGCTGGTGAAGCAGCCTTGTTTCGTTCCTCTTCTAACTCATAAATTTTTCGTTTCCAGAATTCCCCCATTTGGGTTTCCTTTCTTGATTCTACTTCCATTTTCAGGTCTTAAACACAGTTTGTGTTTTCCTGGATTTCTATAAAAGATTTATTAAATTCCTCTTTAAGGCCCTCTACCACCTTCAGAAGGCAGTGTTAAGGTTTTTCCATGGGCTGCAGCTGTGTCAGATGCGCAGGGTGAACTGTGACAGGTCTGCTGGACTTGCATGAATTCACAATTTCCTGACTGTTATTGATTTTGTTTTTATGCTGGCATCAAGGAATCTGGTTTTGGTGTGATTGTGGGTCTGTGTGCCTATTTCTGGGTTTGTCTTTTTTGGGTGGGTGTTTGGTTTATTGGTTTCTGGGTTTTAGTTGAGCATGATATGATGGCTGTGTGATTCCTCATAGGAAATTTTCTGTGAATCTCTTTCCCTGTCCTGCCCAGCTGGTGTGTTCCCAGGGAATTCCTGCTGGTGTTGGAGGCTGGGATAATGGGATGAGCTGGGGGAAGGAGGATTGGAGGAGAAGATCTTTGTGATTCACTGGGTATGGAGTCTGGGAGGCAAGGGAGAGCACAGCAGGCATTCTGCTGCAGAGCTGGAGGTGAGATGGGGGCAGTGAGGGTGGATCTGGAGAATCAGAAGGAGAGGCATGTATTCTCTGTCAGCCTACCTGCTTCCCTGGTCAGAGTGGACTTTGGCTTAGTAATGGTGCATCCTGGGGAAGATCAGGGAAATCCAAAGAGATGGGGAATGTGGGTAGGGAAGGCTGCAGCAAGGGTTCTGTTGCAGAGGTGAGGTGAGGACTGGGGTTTGGGTCTTGGGGAACAGAGAGAGAGGTGAAGATCTGCAGTCAGCCTACCTGGATCCAGGGCAGGAATGGCCTGTGGATTAGCAGAGTGTGAATTATTTTCTTAGGGAACAACTATAAGAACAAATGACATCATCTATAAACTGCCATGAGCTTGTAAGGTCTTGGGGCTAGGGAGGGATTTATCTGTGAGCACTGGGGAGATGAGGCATGTCATGGCACACTTGTCTGTTTGTATTAAATATTCTTTGGCTTGTTAAACTGTAAGACAGATCAAAATTGCCAACATTTATTTTTTCCAAGAACACATACACAATGGATAATTTCATGAAATAGAGAAGGGTCAGAGTTACAACATCAATCAGTGTCTGTAGACCAGAGGGAGCTGGGCATGGCCACACAGCTTGATGGGCGCCAGCTCTGCTTTTGCCTTACTTGGCCATGCTGAGGTAGTGGGCAGCCTCAGGTCAACTGATGTGAGTGACAGAAATTGGTTCTTCACTGGAAGAATATAATCTCAAGTTAGTATGTAGTTCAGTTGCCGGTATTTGGTTAGTTTGTTACATACAGAAGCTGCCTCTGGCCAAATTTAATTCAATTGAATGGACTTTGTGGGATGTAAACATAGAAACTTAGTGTTCAGGTTTCTTATCTTTTGGAGAAAGAAAGGTTCTAGAAACAGTTGGTTAGCTTTTAGTTGCCCCCCTGCCCCACACCATCATGCTAGGGATGGAGTGCAAGGCTGTGATACCATGGTAAGGAAGTTCTCTTACAATGAGCGCATTACCTCCAACCTCCCCCTTGTGCATTCTAGAGATGCTCTCCTGATGAGCATGTCTGTCCTCATCCCCTCACACAGGGATTTAAGGCAAGTGTTCTCCTGCTGAATCATGTCTCCTCTAGGAAATGTCTAGTCCTGAGTGCCAAGTGACTTCAGTGTCCCTGGCCTCAGCCCTGCTCCTGAATTGTTCATATGTCTCTCCCTAGTGTGGAAAGGCAGGGATGTAGAAAATAAACTGAGACAAATCAACGATAGAGAGGTTTGGAGACTGAGACAGATTCCAATAAAGAGAGGCACAAAGAGACACAAGGAATCTACAATAGGAGATGTGTGGTAGGAATCAGAGCGTGGACATGAGAGAGAAGATGATTGGTGAAGAACCATATGTGAAGAAGTAAGTCAGGAAGGGAGGAAGGGGAGAGAGAAGGGAGGGGGAGAAAGGCACAACTAGGAAGAGACCAAGAAGCAGGAGGGAAGACACAGAAGGAAGACATGACAACGTGTCCTTGGACAAAAAAACGGGAGGGACTGAGATGCTATCTAGGGAGTTTAGAAAGACACAAATGGATGGAAGACATCAAAAGACAAATAGTACTGATGTGTACAGACACAGGTTCAGGTACGTTGCCATTGGCAGAAAGAAAAAAGTAAAGAAAGAGAGAGACAGAGAGAGAAAGACAGAGACACAGAGAGTCAAAACGTGTTAGAGCCAAGAGACATAAATGGTGTCCCAAATAACAAGCGCCAGGCATGGGGACATTGTGTTGATAGTGATATAAGCCATTAAAAGCTGCTTTGGAAAAACCTGGTTTACAAAACCAGTACTAGGAAAACCATCTCAGAAACCTCTCCATGTATTTCTAAGCTCATACCACCTAAATTCTGGAAAGGTGTGGCTTAGCAGGGTAGGGTGCTTTCCCTAAATTGTCCTACACAGGCCTGATTTCCCAGCAGTTGGAGGGCACAGGGGTTGCTGGGAATCCCTCCTCCACCTGGAGGCCTGAGGCAGCCAGTTGCAGAGTAAGAATCACTGAGGTACAGGCAGGTGGTGGAGCCTCTCCCTGGAATTTCTGGCTCCCTTGCTCTGTGCTGTTCCATGCATGAGGAGACAAACCAACAAGGGCTAATTATACCCCTGAGAACCCGTTGGATGCCATGGAGCCTTCATCGTGTGCCCATTCTCTATTGTGTGAACAATTGTATTTGAATCTCCATACGTACTTTCTGCTGTGTGTGACCTTGGATTATGAAAAGAAACCTGCAGTTCCGTTTAGGGAGTCTACAAGTCAAATTACTCTCAGTAGTCCTGACTTGAAGTTCATTGATCTCAAGATGAAGAAGAAATGGGAGGGGGGTGCGGATGAGAGACAGAGGGGACAGAGACAGGGGACAGACAGAGAGCTCTTGCAATGTATTCCATCATCTTCCTGCCCTGGTCTCCCAAGTGCTGCACTTGCAGGCATGTCCTCCATGCCTGGCTCATATAGGACCCTTGATATCATCCAGTGGTTGATCTAAGAATCTTTGTAAACAACACCTTCACCCTCGGGGCAGCCAAGGAGATGGGGACCAATCTCCCCACATGAGAAAGAAAGGAACATTAAAGATTTTGCATTATATATGTTTACACATACATATTTATTCTTACTCTATTGTGTTCTTACAATTCTGAAACGAAGGACTCTGATAATAAACATAACCTAGAAATTACCATGTGACATCCACCAACAATTTGTCTTGCATTCTATGATTGAATTATTACATATATGCTCCATGCATATATATGTGCACTATGGAGGGTGTGTATATGTTTATGACAGAGGACAGACTGTGGGAGTTTGTTCTCTCCTTGCAACATGTATGTCCATGGGGTGAACACATGTCCTTAGGTTTGATGCAGGCTGCCTTCCATGATAAGAAGTCTCACTGGCCCTTACACCAATTGTTTAAAGTTTTGTGAAACTCTTACCATTTTCACTTGAATTGCAGGTTAAGAATAAAATTCATTCTTCTCCATTGCAATGGACAGAGTTGTCTGGGTTTAGGGAAGGGACAGTCTGAAGTTTGTATACTCATCTGGGGCTCACATGGCTCATTCTCTGTGCCCACAGGAAAGCGCATTTGTCTTGGCGAAGGCATTGCCCGCAACGAATTGTTCCTTTTCTTCACCACCATCCTCCAGAACTTCTCTGTGTCCAGTCCTGTGGCTCCTAAGGACATTGACCTCAGGCCCAAGGAGAGTGGCTTGACCAGAGTGGCTCCAACATACCAGATCCAGTTCTTGGCCCGCTGACTGGGCTGAGGTGGCCATGTGTCCTCACTCCTGTTGAGAATGGCTCCATCTTTCTTCCTGCTGCCAACCAGGCCGTAGGTCACTGCTCATATCCTTCAACCTTACTACAGCTTCTGCAAAACTCTTAGGTGTGTTCTTCTGCCCTGAAAATGGCACAGGAGAAATCACTCAATGTCTTTCTTGATGTGTGAACCGAGAGACTTCTGGAGGCCACATCTCACGCTGAGTCTGTTCCTTACTGCACCCAACAATAACAGTTTCCATGTAGAGACTTCTGGTGCTCAATGAAACAATCTAATGTCAGAGGAGGAACAGGTGGAAATTGAAGTTCAAAGTGTCAGATCACGAGGAAGAAATCTCTATGATGGGTTAATCTTGTTTTACGCAAGACTATGAGAACACAGACTCTGCAATATCTTTCGATTCCACTTTGCTTTCACATATTTGCTGCTACAATCTTTCCCTGGTATCTGGCTTGGTGTGAGTAGATGTGGGGAGACCCTGCTACTTGTAACATAGTGTGTTTCTCTCATGAAAACAACCTGATCTACTGGGAAATGTAATCTGTAGATTATCAAGAAGATGATTCCTCCGTAACTGTGCTGTCTATTTGATATAATGTTAGATTATACAGAGTTTTGGTAAATAAAAATGGAAGGAATTCACAATTGTTGCCTATGAGCTCCAGCTAAGGGAATGCTCCAGATCACAGCTCAACTTAAGAAAAACAATGAGCCAGCTGTCTCAAATTTCTTGAATATTACATTTTGGAATAAGGCTGTTTGGAGAATGAATGAGGAACTTTTCAGGATGTGAACCCTTGATTTCATGAAGGATCTCTGAGAATCTCCTCCCCCACCATAAAGCCATGTGAGTTGAGTCTTTATTCCCACACATCCACGGTGGTTAAGAGAAATAATCTATGGCCCCAGCTTCCACCTGACCATGACACTTTTGGAACCCAGTCCCCCTCTTTCAGTTTTCCATATCCAATATCATCTGCTCCATGATATTTGAGTGCTCTGATTTCTAACATCCCAAATTTGTACATTCACTAAGTTCACCGAGTGAAAGATTCACTATCACCAGCTCTTTGTATACCCTGCTAAGGTCAGAGATTACACCATGGGCCAGGAATCAGTATGGGTGGATTCTCAGAATAGACCAGTGGTCTAGAACACAGAGACAAGAAAGCTCCCAGATGTCAGATTTCTAAAGGAGTGGAGATTACTTTAGTTTCTCTGTGTTTCTGAGGATGCTATCACTCAATGGGTAACCAGCAGCATCCACAGCAACTGAAGAAGAGGAGATGTGTGAAGTGAAGGCATGTTCAGATTGTAAAGTGTGCACGCATCTGCATGGAGCCCTGGGTGTATGACCTAGGTGCTAGCTGTTTGAGGAGTACTCTGTCCATTGGGGAGAGCAAGGCAGATTTAAGAGCATTAGGGTCCACTGGTGTAGGGACAGGGAGACAAGAGTCAGCATGTGAACGGAGAGGGGACCTAAGAAGGGAGAGGTAGGGGAGATACCCTGCCATTGGAGTAGTTTGGACAGGGAGGTGATGGTTAAGGAGAAAGGCCCTTCCATAAAGCAGCTCAAAAGGGCTCAGACCCATAAGGGAATGTGGAGTGGCCCTGAGGCGATTAAGGGCAGTGGGGAGAAAGGAGGGCCAAGTTAACCTGAGTTTAATGGAGAGCTTGATTAGCTGTTGTTTGATGAGTCCATTGGCCCTCCCCACCTTTCCCAAGGATTGTGGATGATAGTGGATGTGGAATTTCCAGGAGATGTTGAGAGCTTCTGACATAAACTCTATGACCTTGGAAGTGAAGCCTGGCCCATTGTCCATCTGGATGGTCCATGGTACACCAAACTGAGGAATGATGTGGTCCAGAAGTACCTGAGTCACCACATCTGCCATTTCCCTGGAGGCTGGAAATGCTTCTATCCATCCTGTAAAAGTATCCACAAGTGTTGGGAGATAACGAAGTTTGTTATGAGTCAGCATATGGGTAAAATCAACCTGCCAATCTTCAACCAGTTGGTGTTCACAAAGCTGTGTTTAGACTGACATATGTGGAGAGCCTCCTGTGGGTTTTCCTGGGCACATGCCTAGCAGGAGTAGCGAACCTGTGAAATATGATCTCAGAGATGGATGACTCCAAGAAGAGGAGCTCCCAGAAGTGGAACAGTGCTTTGTGGCCTACGTGTAAGGTCTGGTAGATGTCTGAAATGATTGACAATGCCTGGTCTTGAAGAAGGATGAGATGGATAGTTAAATAGATCCATCCACCCTTTATTTTTGTCCCTTCCCTTTATACGAGCTCATTCCTGTCTTTTGATTGGTAACAGGGCTGATAGGAGGGAGTTAAGAACAATATATGTTCTGTGGAATCAGAGGAGCTGGAGGCCAGAACCGGGGCCACTGAGTCAGCCTTGGCATTGCCTAAAGCCACTGGGTCCTTGGAGCACTGGTGTCCCCAATAGTGAATAATGGCTACTTCTGCAGGGAGCTGGAGGATCTCCAAGAGGTTTGCTATAAGGGGTCCGTTAGCTATGGGAGTGCCCTTGGTTGTAAGGAACCCCCTTTTCTTCCAGAGTGCAGAATGAGTATGACCTATTAAGAAGACATATTTAGAGTCAGTATAGTTATTACCCCTTTGTCCCTTGGCTATTTGGAGTGCCCTAGTCAAGGCAATTATTTTGGCCTTTTGTGAGGAGGTTCCCATTGGCAGGTGGGTGGCTTCAACTGTGTTAATGGAAGTGATTTGTCTATGAGGTAACTTCCATCAACAAACAGGGTGAGTTGGGGAATCTGTAAGTGGATGGTATAGACAACCTGGCCATTGTGAGGTTAAAGCCTTAGAGCCTCTGAGCAATGGTGAATGAAGGTACCAGATAGGGAGGAAACAGGAAGGAGAGTTGTGGGGTTTAGGGCAGGGCTGGAGGCCAAAGTAATTTCATTGCTTTCTAGAAACAGTAAGTAAAAAACCTGGACTCATGAAGGCCCAAGGACAGACAGACAGACAGACAGACAGACAGACAGACAGACAGACAGACAGACAGACAGACAGAGACAGAGACAGAGAAGTGTCTCAGAAGGTCTGAGAGGTGGTAGATGGAATATACCATGATTGACCTGGACAAGGTTATCTTGAGAGCTTCCCAAGTGAGTTCTGCTGCTGCTTCCAGGGTTCTCAGGCATGGTTGCCATTCACAGATGGTGAGGTCCAGCTGTTTGGATAAAAAGACAACAGCTTGATTCGAATGCCTAACCTGTTATCTTAGAACTCCCATGACCACTCCTGACCTCTCATCTGTAAAGAGATGATGACCTTCATGGGGTCTGGAAGAACAAGAGCAGGGACTGTTAGAAGAGCATCTCACAGATGAGAGAAGTGGTGGTGGAAGATGGCCGGGTGGCTGAGAGCCCCTGTGGGGGTCTCTCTGGCTGCCTGATACAGAGGCTTGGCTGTAATGGCAAAGTTAGGGATCCAGTGGTGTAAGATCCCTAGAATGCACAAAAAACGAGAGGATTTGAGTACCTGTGGTTTGGGGCTGTAAATCCTACAGAGCCTGGACCCTGTCAGAGGTGAGGGTCTTAGACCCCGGGCTAAGTTGAACACTCATATATACCACTGTATGAGAGCACAGCTGAGCCTTAGTTGGCCAGACTCGATATCCCAGGGATCTGAGGAAGTTCAGGAGTGCAGAGGTGGCCTGTTGGGACAGAGACAATGTAGGATTGCAGAGAAGGAGATAACATACTGGGGGACTGTGCTGGGACCTGGGTCAAAGTTTGAGATATCCTTATCCAAATCTTGGAAAAGAAATAGGGGCTGTCTTAAAAACTCTGAGGAAGAACAGTCCATGTAAGATGTCTTGAGGACCAGGAGTCAGGATCCTCCCATCCTCCCAGGTGAAGGCAAAGAGGAAGTATGAGTCGGGGTGTAAAGGGACAGTAAAGAAGGCAGGAGGGACGTTAGACAGGAGATTGTAAAGGTTGTTAACCAGTGGGTGAACTGGAATAACTGCATTATTTATGAGGCAGAGGTCTTGAACCAAGTGGTCAGCACCAGAGGGCTTAAACATGGGAAGGACTGGAGTGTAGCAGAGTGAGTCAATAGGAATCAAAAGTCCTTGAGGTAGGAGATGGATAATAGGCTTAAGGTCTCAGCGGTGAGTTTCAGAAATAGGAAACTGGGGTTTGGTGCCACGGACCGTCTCTCTGGGAGACTGCAATCCACGGGAGAACAGGGGTGAAGGCTATAGGAAAGTCAGGATACGATGCAAGGGAATGACAGACAGACACACTGTGTAGTGAGAATCTGCTGCAATTTTATCTCTGCAAAGTTCAGGTTTATATACAGGACAAAT
>NW_004949172.1:1622335-1626310 GCF_000317375.1 Microtus ochrogaster | reverse complement strand
AAGGCCATCCCTTAGCAGGATGCCTGTCTTCGGCATCAGGTCCCATGTGGACTGCTGATTGCCAGGAGACTGCCTGAGGCTGCGCTCCAGGAAGCTCTAACCTCAGTCCTTCAGCAGGCTCAGGCCAGTGCAATGGCATTTGTCACTACACGGCAGTTACTGCTGTGGACGTGGCAGTTTGGAAGGGAAGGATGAAGAGTCTTTAGGGCAAACTAGGGCTGGCTGGTGGTGAGGAGCAATCACAGGTATAGAAGTGTCCCATACTTGAGGATCTGCTGGATCAGGGAGAGTAGGGACAGAACAGTCTGGGGTGGGAACCTGTGAGGCCATTAAAGTGAGAAGAAACTGTGACTCAGGAGAGTGTGTGGGGGCCAAAGTGACTGTGGCCCTGAAGTGGCTGAGAATATCTCACCCAAGTAGAGGTGCAGCGCAAGCAGGTATGACTAGGAAAGAATGACAGAAAAATGCCCTGCAAGAATGCAGTGGCAGAGTTTTAAGTGGGGAGGAACAGGTCCCATCTAACCCCATGACTGAAATTGGTGAGGAGAATATATGGCCTAAATGAGATGTTAAAACAGAGTAGGTAGCTCCTGTGTCCAAAAGAAAAGCAATGGACTTGCCTGCTACCTGCATCTTTACCTTAGGCTCAGAGATGGGTATGGGAGTCACCAAGTCTGGGTTGTGTCAATCTTCCCTAAGGCTGAGAAGTTCAAAGGCTGGCACAATCTCACTTGCTGTTGTTGGTGAGGCTGGACCTCTGTGGCATGGCATAATAAATGAGCCTGCACGAGAGAATTTGATTTCCATTGTCCAGGTTGCTGGCAGAGAGGGCATGGCCTTGTAGGAGGCCCAGGGCAATATCGTGCCAAATGGCCATTTAGACCACATTTAATGCAGCTGCTGGCAAGCTTTACTTAGGCTGAGCTCCATCGTGGTTGACTTCCCTTGTCCCCCTTTTGGGAGTCCCAGTGGCCCAGCAGCTGCTAAGGCTTGGGCGCAGAGTGTTGCCTCCTGTTGCAGCCTTGTCTGTCAGGAGGACTCAGCTGTTTCTTCTAGGGCATTAAAAACTTTAAAGGCAGCCGGGCGATGGTGGCACACGCCTTTAATCCCAGCACTCGGGAGGCAGAGGCAGGCGGATCTCTGTGAGTTCGAGACCAGCCTGGTCTACAAGAGCTAGTTCCAGGACAGGCTCCAAAACCACAGGGAAACCCTGTCTCGAAAAAAAAAAAAAAATACCTAACCTTTAAAGGCCACTTTCACTAATCCCTGTATGGGGATTTGGGGATCTTCCTCAGCATTTTTTAAACATTTTTCTAATATCTGGTTGTTATGATTTTTGTCTCTTTAAGAAACAAGCCACACCCACTCTCTGTGACCCCTGCCCTCCTCTCGCCATCTTAGATTCTTACTGTTCCCTTTGGCCGCACACGTGCTTCCCTCTCTCCTGCTCCCTCTCTGTCCCCCTCCTTTCTCTTCTCCTTCTTCCCCCACTCTCTCTCTCTGTCTCTCTCTCTCCTCTAAGTAATAAATATCCAATTCTATTCTGTACGATGTGTCTGCCCACGTGTCTCCCAGCCGCTCACCTGCCCAGCCACTCGCCACTGGGAAACTGCACCTTCTGGGTACTCAGTGTTGCCGGGACCAGCCCAGCGCCAGATGGCTGGGCCCAGCCCAGTGCCAGCGACTCTCCTGGTCAGGGACCCATTGCTCGGAGACTGGCAGCCATCTCTGCCTGGGACTGGCTGCTCTCAGAGCCCGATGCCTGCCTACTGCCGCTGGGGACCTTGCAGCATTTTTAAAACATCATAAAACTGGTGTTGATTGAGAAATAAAATATGTAGCCAGGATGGTGGCTCCTGCTAGGGAGGCTGGGTCTGGTCTAATATATTGGACCATGGAATCTTGTTATCAGTTTAAAAAAAATACCTGGACTTTCATTAGATAGCTGTGTGATCTCTCGAAGTTTGACAAAATTAACTACTTTCTCTGAGACCATCTCCATACCTTTAAGGAGAGGTGGACCATGATGTCCTACCTCTGTTGGCCGTTTTGACCATGTTGATAATCCCAGTAAGGGTCTGTGGCTGGCATGGCCAGTTTCCCCACAGGGACTGCACTGTCTACTAGGTGGATCTGGTTTGTATACTGTATGCCTACTGCCTGAATTCTACTCTCTTCAGGAGTGAGAGTAGAAGCCTAGATGACATAGAAGTCATGCCAAGTTAGATCATAGGCCTGGGACAGATAACGAAACTCCTTAATATAAACAGAAGAATTAGCAGAGAAGGAATCTAAAGGCTTTTCTATTTAAGAGAGATCTGGAAGGGAGACGGGAACATGGACTTTAATAATCCCATAGGCTCCCACTGTCTTCCAGAGAGGACCAAGAAATACAGGGTTATTCTGATATCTGGTGTGAGAGATGAGTGAGGATTGGGAGGGGTTAGTCCAGTGTGTAGAGGGGGTCTAAGAAGTAGGTTGAGGTAGAGGGGGTAGAGAGGGAGAGGAGGGGAGTAAGGTGGGTAGGGAAAAAGTTAACCTTGAACTTTCAGTTTGGCTGGGGAGGGAGTAGGCAGGGGTGGGAAAGGGGAGGAATGTGGAGAATGTTGTTCCATAGGAGGGGGTTGGGTAGTAAGGGGTTGAGGGAGTAGAGGAGAAGCCATTGTACCAGGCTGCACAGTCAAGGCAGAGCTTTCAAGGTCCCAGTTCCCAGATGGTCAGGAATTTGGAGGCACAGTGACTCTGGCTACCAGAAACAGTTTTGCAAGACACTGGCTACTGAGAGAGGGGTGAGGGTGCAGTGCCCAGATTCATGGATATATGAGAGTTCTGTCCATTTATCCCCACAGTGGCAATAATTTTCTAGGTCCTGGAGGATGGAAAACTCAAGAATTCCCTCTGGTACGCATCACATCCCATTGTCAAGGTTGTAGTGAGGCCAAATCTAACACATAAAAAAATTAGCCTTTTGGGACAGATTATATCAGACAGTCCCAAATTATAAAAATTTTGTAGGAGGCACCCCAAGGGCGATAACAGATCTGGCGTTGAATTGCAAGAACCCATTTTAAAAGTCCATGTCTAATTGTGGGGCTCAGTTCTGTCACAGTGCTTTCACTGGGACATCTCTTGAGCCAAACAGGGCTGTGAAAATTGAATGATATGCATACTGGCCATGCAATCTGCACCTCAGCTAAGCCCGGCTTAGCTACTTGAATAAGACTTTGGGCACGATTGTGACTTCAACAGAAAGCCCAAAAATCAACAAACATAGATGTGAATGGATCCCTAAGCCCTATTTACATAGAGCAAAAGCAAGGGGAACTTACTGAGACAAAGCCTATTTAGCCTGGAAGCCGATTTTAGCTCGGCACAGAACACTCCCAATAAGAGCATTTTCCTACATGTGGCCTTGAGCCCCTGGAAGAAATACGTACCCCAACCCCCAGTATTATCTCCAAAATGTTAGGAATATTCCTAAAAACGAGCCTCTCTGCCAACACATATAATCCTAATCAGACCGAATCAGACCACGTTAAAAGATATCCAGGTTTAATTGGACCCCTGTGCTCTCGAGTAGTCCTAGGGAGAGAACAGAAAACCAACAGGACCACTGATGAGGAAAAGGGAAGAACCCTCCCATGAGGTATTTAAACTGTTCTCCCCTCCCCACCCTGAGAACAAACGTGGCTTTTCAATCTTCCTTCTCCATCTTCCCTCTGAGGGTCTGGGGGACACCAAGAGATGCTGGCATCCATTAAACCTGGACTTTTTCTAATTAGGTTTGATTTGGTCTGATTCAGATTATTGCATGAGTAGAGAGATTTATTGGGATGTAAAACCTTTTCAAAAATGTTTGTGTTGGCACACGCGACGGAGAGGCCTGCCTGGTGCACATGCGGCCGAGAGGCACGGCAATCAGGAATAGGCCTTGGGGGACTGGCGCAGCGGCAGAAGCAAGCGGCTGGGACCAGC
>NW_004949172.1:1610795-1612071 GCF_000317375.1 Microtus ochrogaster | reverse complement strand
CTCTGCAGAGGACACTGCTTCCTGCTGGCTATAGTGTATTCTGGAGTTGTCACCTTTGTTGTGAGCCTTCTCCTAGGGAGTCATGAACAGATCTCTATTGGCACCACATGAACAACATTTTTTAACCTTGTAGCTTGGTGAGCCAATGATTTTATTGGGGGTAGCTCAGAAGAGCACATGTAACTGAAAGACAGCAGAACACCCCCAAACCCACCCCAGCATGGGCAATGGCTCATCTAAGCTACCTCCTTGGCACTCCGTGCACAACTTGCAGGCGGCTACACCGGAGAGTACCTCCCTCCCCATCAGCGCTGCTTATTGCTTCTATCCTTCAGAGAGGTATTTGTGAGTTTTGTAATTTTTTTACTTTTTTGAGCCTTGTGTCTTCATAGATTCCTGATTTTCCTTCCTCTTTCCAGGAGAGAATGTTTCAAGTTACAGAAAATAGCTACACAGCCTGTTTAATAAAGGCTTTGTCCCGGTGTGGTGATACTGAAAGGTGATGGGACCTTTAAGGGAGAACTTCATATTTGTTGTTGCCCACTGTGATTAAGTAGTGAGAGCCCAGTCTCTTCTTCCTCTTTTCTGACTGAGGCCACGAGATGCCTGGTTTTAATATACATAATGCTTTTGTTAAAATGTTCTGAACACCCTGGCTCAATCCTTGACATCTTCACTTCAGTGAAAGACATTGGCCAGCACATATATTAAAATGGCCTTTAACAGTTAAAAAACAATCTGTAGGAGAAATTACATTTTGAAACATATTGCTGATAGATTGGATATGACTATTCCAAAGAAGGGACTTTGATTTGTGCACATTACCAATGCAAACGTGGACTCACAATGCGTCACAAACCAAAATGGAAGTCCAAACTACAAAACTTCTAGAAGTGTCCAACATTTGCAGTTGTGTGTAGGGAAGACATTCAGTTTTGTCACTGGCGGATAATCCATGAAAAAATGGTAAATGAAACTTTACATATTTAAAAAAAAAAGACTTTGGTATCTAAAATGACATCGTTTCTATGTGCCGTGGCATACACCTTCAATTTTCGCAATTGGGAAGTGGAGTTCGCTGTAATTTGAGATGTATCCTGTAATTTGGAATCTGTTCACATGCACATCTGTCAACTTACTGATTATTTTAAAAAGAGGTTTAAGAAAGGGCTGTATCTTTAGGTTCACCACTTGTAGTCTCCGTGACCCTTATTTATGGCTAGAAACCAATTATGAGTGAGTACATCCCATGTTCATCTTTTTGGGTCTGGGATAC
>NW_004949172.1:1606479-1608594 GCF_000317375.1 Microtus ochrogaster | reverse complement strand
AGCAATCCTCTGACTTGTCTGTCTCTGTGAGTCTTCATCACACTGTTTCTTCTTAATAGAGCTCAGCCCTCAGCCAGGAGCCAGGAACCTGCCCAAAAGCCAGGCTCTGGCCAGGATGTAGGGTATAGAATCCTCCTTCTCTGACCATTCAATGACTTTACCCCTTCAGACTTAGCTTAACCCAAATTTATAGGGCTATCTGGTTTCTGATTGGCTGAATGTATATGTTTGCAAATAAAGTAAAAAGTGGTACCATTCAGAGAAGCGCTTTCCAACATCTACTGGGAGATGGAGGAAAACTAGTTTACAGTCAGGTCAGTGTGTACCCAGCTGTGCAGTGGCAGAGAAGCTGGCACTCGAACTGTCCAAAGGGCTTCCATCAGTTCCTGCTCACCTTCCCCAGAAGCTGCATGGGGCAGGGTTCTCTACCCCTGCCTTCTGGTTGCTGCTGCCACTTTGATCATCCACCCAGCCAGCCGACCACCATTCCCTGCCGCCATCTGCTCCTCCACTTGGTTCACCATGGCAGCTCTGGGTGCCACTTGCGTTTCTTTCCCAGCTGCCTCATTTGACAGGTTGGGTGCCTCGCTCCGGGTTGTCAAATAGTAATGCAGAGCAGCTGGAAGTCCTCTCCTGTTTCCCCTTCTCTTCCACAATGACCTCTGAGCCTCAGGTGCAGGACTGTGCTGTGGTTATAGGGTATTTTCTCTAGGATATTGATATTGTGTTGGTATCTCTGGCTTCAAAGCATTCAGAGAAGATCTGGAAGCTAGCAGCCACAGTCTGGGGGCTATCTAGTGACTTTCTAGATGTGTCATTGTATGATGCTAATCCACAGTATGAAAAATGCACAAATTTATACTTTCACCTTTTTTGAGACATGGTCTCACTATGTAGCCCTGACTGTCCTGGAACTCACTTTGCAACTAATGTTGGGCAGTAATTCACCGAGATCCACCTGGCCCTGCCTTCTGCATGCTGAGATTAAAGGCATGTGCCCCACCACTGGGTCATACACTTTTATGTGCTTAGTTAGTGCTACATTTGTTTCCCTAAATATGCCATAATGAACATCTAATGTTTCATTGTTCTGAATTTCTGCTGTGGGTCTTCTGTCCCAAGGCTTAAATGGGAAACCCCAAAGCAAAGATACATACACATGACTTACATCACCATTTCTTTGTGGCCAGACTGTGTACACTATTAAAATATTTACAAAATCCTTTAATTATTTTTCCTCTTTAAAAAATGTTTTCTATGTTTGCGTGTGTGTGTGTCTGTGTGTGTGTGGTGAATGTGCTACTGCCTATGTGCAGAGATCAGACAGTGATGTTAGTAACTTCCTCAGTTGTTCTCCATTTTATTAACCACTTAAATCAATTAATTAATTTAAGACTAGTCAATGGGATCTGTCTTTATCTGCTCCACCCTCCAAATCTTGAGGTTCTATATATATGCTCCATGTTCATGTCTAGAGCCTTATGTGGGTGCTGGGGATTCAAACTAGGTCCTTGTGCTTGTGAGGCAGGAACATTTCTGACTGAGCCATTTACCCAGCTCCTCTTCAACTTTCCCTAACTTTCATAATGTATACAAAAAATGGATTTCATTATGACATTTTCATACAAATCATACTTCACTCCTCTACTACCCTGCTTTTCCCTCTGTAATGAGGATTAAATTTGGTCTCATTTATGCCAGACTAGTGTCAGACCACTGAGTCCCCAGCCCCTCACTGTTGATTTCCAGAGTCCAGGTATGGTCATTTGAATGAGATTGATCCCATACACTCATATGTTTAAATGCTTGGTCTTCAGTTTGTGGCACTTTTTGGGAAGGATTAGGAGGTGTGGCCTTTATAGAAAGTGTGTTGTGGAGGTGAGCTTTGAGATCTCAAATGTCTACTCATTTCCAGTTAGCTCTTCTTCTCTCTGTCTCATGCTTGTGGATTAGCATGGTGCCTCTTGATAGTAATAGAAAAGTAACTAAGGCACCAGGCATGTGCTCTACCACTATGGTGTATCACCTATTCTTTTAAGGATTTATTTGGACATAGGGTCTTGCTAAATTACATAGGCAATGGCTGATGCTGAATCTCAGCTTTCCTAAAACAAA
>NW_004949172.1:1584716-1605999 GCF_000317375.1 Microtus ochrogaster | reverse complement strand
CAAACAAAGAGTCCAACATCCAAATGTATTTGATGTTGGACTCCCCTCTGTAAGCTGTGAATACCATTGGTTAATAAAGGACTGTCTTGGGCTTGTGCAGGGCAGAATAGACGTAGGCAGGTAAAACTAAAATGAATGCTGGGAGAAAGAAGATGCAACCAAGAGAAGTCATGTAGCTGATGCCAGAGACAGACATGACAGAACCTAGCCAGTAAGCCATAGTCACATGGAAATACACAGATTAGTGACGATAGCTTAGTTTAGGTTGTAAGAAGTAGCCAATAATATAACTAGCAATAATAGGCCAAGCAGTGATTTAATTAATACAGTTTCTCTGTGGTTTTTCCAGTTCTTGGCAACTGGGAACCTACAAGCAGCCTCCTACGACAGTATTTCAAATGTGATATGGTTAATCAAGTATAAATTTAAATCAACTCAATATGTTATTGTTTCCCAACTATTGGAAAACCTCAGATATTCTTGGAACATCAGAGCCATGGAAATCCTCATTTTTAGTGGGAGGATTCAAGAACTCTAAATATAAATCCAAGACTTTTTAAGAAAAGTAAAAAAAAAAAAGAACAAAGAACAACTTTGGAGAATATTTAGATTCCCAATTAAGACAAGCTACCAGCTCAAATGCTCATCAGATTTCAGGTATATCATTAAAAAAAATACCCAATATATATGCCAGGCATGGTGATGTTAGCTTACAAATCCAGCATCTTCAGAAGTGAAAAGCCATTCTGAGGCTAAAGTGAGGCTGAGAACAAATAACTGGTTGTGTTGCCACAAAGCTCTAATCCTGAGAAATGGGAAGACCAGAAGTTCAAAGCCAGACAGGGCTACAGTGTGAGACTCTTTCCATAACAAAACAAAGCAACAAAACAGAAATTATGGAGGCAATGGATGTAGCAAAGTTGGTAGAGTTCTGACTGACATAGCTTACATGAAACCCTGATTTTCATCCTGTGCATTCCTTGAGATGGCCATGTAGTTCAAGCTTGTATTTCCAGCACCTGGGAGCTGGTGGCAGGTGCTTTATATCCAAAAGCTCAATGTCATCCTTGGATATAAAGTGAGTCCAAGTTCAATAAGATCTACATTAGACATTGTCTCTAAAAGAGGGAATCCATTATGGTGCAAGAGTAGCCTGAGGACCTGCTGATCTATTAGGAGGACCATATGTGTGGAGTCATCCTTAGTCACTGAGTCATGATGATGTTGATGGTTTGGGGTTCTGGATAACTGAAATTTCTTTTATAGAAAATACTTGGGGAAAGTCATTATTTCTGAAAGTGTGATAATTATGTATTTAAAATAATATTAAATTCCTGTTCCATTTTCAGAGTGACAGGATTGTACAAATGTGCCATCACAACCACTTAATGCCATGTTGAGGATAAAACTCAGAACTTCATGAATTCTGGGTAAAGACTACCAACTTAGCCACATACTCAGATAATTTTGTCCTATAATGCTTCTGTAATTTAGTGCTACCACACTAATTTAATGCAATGCTAAAAATTAAATCTGGAACTCTGTACACGCTGGGCAAGTATTCTACCAACTGAGCTACATTTTCAGTCAATTTTGACATATAATGCCTCTGTAATTTGAAAGGTTCTATAGATGCCAGTTTTGTTTTTGTGGTTCTTTCTTAATGTCTCCCTGATTTTCTTCTGGAGATGAGTCAACATGACCTGTCATTTCTTCATTTGTCATCAATTCTTTTGTAGATATCAGGATAAGAACAAGTTATGACAGAGAAAAGATAAATTCTCATCTAAGCAGTAGACATGTGTACAACCTTCCATCATCCATATACATGAACTATACACATTTTTACCAGTTTATATTTTCCCAAATTAATGATAGATAATAAAGTCTACAACATAAATGGTTGTGTAAAGGATTGTCAGCAAAATGAAACTTGGGGCTTATTAGTATGGAATGAATGTATTTTATGTGTGAAAAGGCATGGAAAAAAGCATCTTAAAAGGAAAGTGTTTATTTTGCTCATATTCCAACTTTACAGTTCATAGTCCAGGGAAGTCAGGGTAGGAACTTGGAGGCAGGAGCTGATGCAGAGGCCATGGAGAGGTGCTGCTTATGGTTGCTCTTCATGGCTTGCTTAATCCACCTTCTTATAGAACCCAGGATCATCAGCTCAGAGGCAGCACCACCATAAGTGGCTGGTCCCTCCCCATCAATCACTAATGTTGTAGTCTTCTCCTTTGCATTCTGTGAATATATTTTATTAATAAAGAAGCTACTTTGGCCTATAGCATGGTAGAATAGAGCTAGGCAGAGAAAACTAATCTGAATGCAGAGAGAAAAACAGCAGAATCATGGTACTAGCTAGCAATATGCCTAAGCTATTGGCCAATTTATATAGTTTCTGCTTGATTATTTGGGTTTGGGTAGCCCAGAAATGAATGAGCAGTCTTAATTTACAAAGTGGCACCCAAATATTTGGCAATATGCATCCATAAAAAGCCTCAGAAAACATGAAGAAAGGGCTTCTAGACCAACAAAAATGGGAGTGCATTAGAGCCTCTTGGTAGCTGCATATTGTTAGATTGACTCTGTTTGGTGGTGGTAAGTAGAGGCACAACTCCTTGAAGAGAGGGCCTCCTGACTCAGCAGTATCAGCAAAAAAAATAGCAAAAACATTCCCACCTTCTTTAAGAAATGGCTTTCTGGTTTCTAGTAGTATCACAAATGGCTCTGGCTCTATTGGGAGGTTCAGCACTTAAAAGGGGTCTGTGAGAAGCTTGTTACAAACTGCTTGATGGTACTGGGGTGATAAGAATGGCTTGCAGTGGTGGTAAACATACCTCTGCCTTGTTGAATTGGGAGAGCCTACAGGCAAAGCCTTAGTATTAGTCCTAGCCACACCTGCTTAGGATTTGAACAACAACAACAAAAAAGGTTCTCCTGGTCAGAAAATGATTACAGATACACAATAAGACAGATTCAGGTGAAAAAGACCTCTGAATAAATGTATATGGGCTTTGGAGAGAGAGAGAGAAGAAAGAGTACAGACAGTCATAGATTAAAGGAGTAAAGATGATAAAATAAATATTAAAAAGTAATAGAGAATAAAAAGTCATGTAAAGATATAAAATACACATAGAGTCCAAACTATGTATATTCTTGTGTTTTCATTGGATTTTTTTTGACTGCTAATGAGCTAACAACTGAAAAAAAAATTGATTCTGGGGGCTGCAATGCTAAACCAACATATGTATTTTAAAAGTATCTTGACTTCAAAATTTGAGTCTAAAGATACAATATTTTTAAAAAAGAGGTACTGCTTTTGTTACCACAGAAGATTAGAACCTGTGAATTCCTTCCAAGATAATGTGGGTTGATGAAAAAGATTCCCTGAAATGTCTCCAAGAACTCTAAAAATACTTAGCCCACAAACAGCAGGAAGTAGTTTGGAGCAAGCAACACACAGATTCTCAAAATGATTGTTTACAAATGCTTCTTTTCATTTAAAAGGGGTTGGGTATAAATACTTTATAGTCACAGTCAATTTCTTTTTTAAAAAAGGGTAATATAATATATTTTATGTATACTTTGCATTAGTATGGATCTTACTAATATACATTAGACTACGTATATTTATTTCTGCTCTTATTTAACTTATCGTGCTTGTGCAACTCATTTAAAGTTAAATGTGTAATTTAAAATTACAGATTGATAGATAGTCATTTATAATAGTCAAACCTATAGTCATATTAGTTACATTTACTAGATATACAGAATACATTTCAGTTAGATAATCTTCAACATTTCAAACACCAACAGAATATGGCACTTAAAATATTTTAAGAACTTAGACTTTTCTCAACAATAAGACATTTCTGCTTCTAGCAGCACCAACTACATCAGGGAGGTTATTAGTCATTGAAGAAACTCATTATGGAATTTGCCTTCAATATGGAAAGGCTAGCCATTTGGGCAAGAAACTGCTCTTGCCTGAACTGCTTGATGCTATGCTGCATGAATTGGACATGCAGGACCCACAGAAAAATGACTACTGAACTTGTCTAAAAATGGTGAGACAGTCCTTCAGGGTTCCTGCTTCATGAAAGAGCCTGTCAGACATTTCGCAGAACACGGAATAAAATGACTGACAAACTGCCAATATAGGCAATATAGTCTTTCAAATTTTCTGCTTCATGGAAAAGACAACCAGATATTATGGGCCTGTAGACTAAAGATGGATACTCAAACCTTACAGAAGCACTTTAGATGACTCTCTAGGCAGCGAGATGTCTCCGTCAATTCTAGAGTTTTAGAAGTTGCTTATCATGCATTTAATGATTACTTAGACAATATTATATCCTTCTGGGAACTTTGATGGAGTTGGAGGCAGATAGTTACAGTTTTTCTTAGTTATGATAAAAGATAAATTAGATATGAAACTTTGCAGTTACAAATAGACAAAAAATTGTAGTTGTAATTCTTTCTTGATAAATGTTTTGTTATATGTAATTTTATTACGTTAAAGTTAAAAACCTTCCTTTGTATTTAGACAGAAAAAGTTAATGATGTGGGATTCTCCTCTGTATAATATAAATAAGTTTTATTAATAATTAAGCTATTTTGGCCTATGGCATGGAGAATAGAGCTAGGTAGAGAAAATGAACTGAATGCATGGAGAAAGAAGGCAGAGTTGGGGAGATGCCAGAAACTTACTGGTAGGACACAGCATCATGGTAATACACAGATTAATAGAGATGGGTAAATTTAAGATGTAAGAGCTAACTAGGAATATGTATAAGCTATTGGCCAAACAGTGCTGTAGTTAATATAGTTTCTGTGTGATTATTCCAGTCTGTGTGGGCAGAAAATGAATGAGCAGTCTCCATTTACAAAACTAAAAATAATACCTTACAGGATTGACCACAGGGTGATTTTATGGGCTCGTTTTCTCCACTGAAGTTCCTTCCGCTCAAATGACCCGAGCTTGTATCAAGTTGACAATAAAGCTACCTATCACAGCTGCCCAGAGCTTCAAGAGGCTCCTTTTCCAGGATTCAGACTCTCTCCTCCTGGCTCCCAATCTCCCCACTCCTGCATCTCTTGCTTCTCCTATCTCTCTCAGTTTTGGCCATCACCTGCCAGAGATACCATGGGGCCTCTCAAGAAATTTCATCTTCAGCTCCTTGGAGCCTTAGGCCAGGGACTGTGCAGACACACACACACACACACACACACACACACACACACACACACACAGAGAGAGAGAGAGAGAGAGAGAGAGAGAGAGAGAGGATCATGCAACACTCTTCTCTTACTTAAATGTGAATACATTTACATATAAATCTAAGAACATACAGATAGGCCTCCTCAATTTAAGATTATATATGCAAACACACTCCCAGATATGCAAAAGTAGGTTAGAAAGTAATCTAGACCCTAACACAGAAACATCAAACTGCATTTTCATATTAGAAATGACTTTTTATATATAAAGCACATAGTAAACATGCACAGGGCCGTGTCCGAGAAAATAAACAGACAGAACTGAGCTGGCATATGTACACTTACCCTAAGAAATTAAGACACATTACTCCCTATGCCCTTTGTCCTGTGTATCTGTTTCATGGTGTTCTAGGGTTAGGGTGGAGGTAAGAAGATAGTGAGTGAGCAGGTCACTGCCCAATCAGGAAGTATGGTAATCACACTCCTGGACAGTGAGGAGACAGGAGGTGGGAACAACTGAAGTTGCTCAACTGGGTGAAAATCCAGGTTCAGCATAAAGTCCTGCTGGAGTGTGCAGTGAAGTCGACAGTGCTCAGACCAGGACCATGGAGCCCAGTGTCCTGCTCCTCCTTGCTCTCCTTGTGGGCTTCTTACTACTCATGATCAGGGGCCACCCAAAGGCTCGTGGTCACCTTCCACCAGGACCCCGTCCCCTGCCCCTCTTGGGAAACCTCCTTCAGATGGACAGAAGAGGCCTCCTCAACTCCTTTATTCAGGTAAGACATGCACATGGCCTTTGCCATATGGGATTAGTTGCATGTTTGCTCCTGAATATCACTCATTTGGGGTGAAGAAGGAACTCCTTTCAGGCAGTAGGTTCAGGTGGGAAGATTGCTGAGTGAAAGGTGAGGTGCTGGTTGGTGGTTGATGGTGCTCAGGTTGACAGGTGTGTCCTCGCTGTGGGACAGTGTGAGACACTGTGCTTGGAGTGTGAATGGTGTTGGGGTGTCATGGCATGCACCAAGGGCTTACAGTTTTCCTATCTGATATTTCTTTGTTTCAAAAGAGAAAGAAAAGTGTCACAGGCACCCACAGATAAGAGATTAGTCTGCTGTATTCAGGAACAAAGGGGATGAGAGGCAGGTCAGGAGGTGGGGTAGACAGGGAGTGTTTATCAGTTATAAACACAAGGACCACCCAAGAAGCCAACCCTGAAACCATCTCTAGTAGTCTTCACAATTGAGATTTTATGTTCAATTAACGCTTCTTTATTAATAATCACTTAGCACCTGATTGGCTCCAGTTCCTGTTTAGAGATCTGATTTAGTGACAGCAATCTCAACTCCTGCTACCTCTTTGATTTTAATATATCACCCACCTGGACAAATGGTGTATTCATTTGGTTTTTTTTTTTTTTGAGAGAAGATCATTCTTGTTTCTCAGGCTAATGATCCTTCTGAGTTAACATCTCACATGCTGGATTTAAAGATGTGTGGTACACCTGGCCACAAGTGTTTTAAAATAGTGTTCCTTAGATATTGGAAAGGTCAAATAAAATCATATTTATTTTTTATTCTTTTTGTTTGTTTGTTTGGTTAGTTGGTTTGCCTTGTTGTTGTTATTTTCCTTTTCTTTTTTCCTGTTTTTTTTTTTTTTTGAGACAGGGTTTCTCTGTGAAAGTGTCCTGGCTGTCCTGTCACTCACTCTGTAGAGAGACTCAAACTCATCAAGATCCACCTATCTCTGCCTTCTGAGTGCTGGAATTATTTTTTATTCCTTGAAAGTCTAATTCCTTCATTTCTCATTTTCCTCTCCTCTGTGTCTGAAGGCCCTTCTTACTTGGAGGTAACTATGGTTGCCTGAGTGAGTATGGATGTGGGGGCAATTGAGTTGAAGGTGAGCAACTTATGAACAGCTACATCATTGAAGAAAGTGGCATTTCTCCCAGCATACTTAACTGCCCAGAGACTCAAAGAGAGGGCTGGTGACATCCTGTCATGATAGCATGACATGCTGCATCTTTTCCTTGTAAGGATAGTCATCATGTCCTGCAAACAAGGTTTCCAGAGGTTGACAATGTGCTCTGGGAAGGGAATTCCTAAACTTTATAGAACTCCTTAAAGAACTGTTCAAATCCACAATCCAATGGACGTGGCAGTCTTGGAGCTGAACTGACTTCCATGACTGTCAGGAGATAAGAGTATGTTTATATATGTATAATAAACTCATAAAATTCAACTACACAAGTTATCTGCTCATTTGGGTGATATTGGATACAAGCAAAACAATAAGATGTAGGAAAAAGCTGCTTGTTGGTTCCTGGCTGCTCAGCCCCAAAATAATCACACCAAAACTGTACTAATTAAATTACTGTTTGGCCCATTAGGTATAACTTCTTATTGGCTAACTGTTCCATCTTAGTTTAACCCATTTCTAGTAATATGGGTATCCCCATGAGGCTGTGGCTTCCCAGCTAAAGTTCCGAGAGTCTGTCTCCAGAGGCTCCATGGCTTCTCCCTAACTCTGCCTTCTCCCTCCCAGTGTTTGGTTTTAGTTTTCCCCACCTAGATCTGTTCTATTTTACTATGGGCTTCAGACAGTTATTTTATTAACCAATGGTATTCACAGCATACATAAGGGAATCCCACATCAATAAGAATTTTAAGATTGGTTGAGTGTTCAGACAGAATTACATAAGAGACAGGACTTGAACAAACCACAAAGACTTTCTAGAAGGATGACAGGTATGGAAAAGAAGCCATTCCTGAGCAGCAGCTGGTATTAGGAAAAGAGTAGAACCAGATGGGGGAGATCATGGTGTGACAGGAAAGAGGCCGGCACTGAATCTCCAGGTCATAGCAATGAACTGGCTTGGTGTGAGCCAAAGATGGTAAGAACTGAAGTGATTCAACTAAAGGCAAGAGAAAAAATCTCTCACGTCTTCATCTCTTTTCTGTTTCTACAAAAAAATTAGAGAGGTTAAATTCTTTATAAATTAAAGGCTTATCCTACTCAAACTTGTGCAGTGTGACAGTGTAAGATCAAGCAGTCCATTCTTCCAGCCTCTAGTGAGAAAACGTCTTATGTGTCACAATGCAGGAAAGCCTGTAACATGCAGAAGAGGCTAATCATGTACAGTGGCCTTGTTTTGTACTAATCCATTCTCTGAGAATCCAGTCCTCTCTGTGAGACCAGCATTAACCTATTCTATGGATCTGCCCCCAAAGACCCAGTGCCTCTCACTAGGTTCTAGCTCCCCAGGGCTCTGACACTTCTCAACACAACCATATTGGGGACTAAATCAGCAGCAGAGAATCCGTGAAGGCATAGCACATGGAACAGGCAAGAGGAAAGAGCAGCTGGGCCAGACAGATGCCTTTGGATATCAAGTGGTGGTGATATCCTGTGGTGAAACCCAGACACAACCAGGTTGGCTCTCTTAAGCGTGTTGTGGATGAGCCAGGAGCCTGACTCAAATACAGCTGTTAAAGGCTGTGTCAGCTCCATAAGGTCCAAACCCATGTGCAGCTGGCAAGCCCTTTGGAATGTTTCTTGAAAAATTCTCTGGTGGCTCAAAAAGCTGAGATCTCTTCTAGGCATCTGTGTTGATGTAAGATGGTTTTGTGGGCTTTAATCATGGTGTGTTTATTACAGAGACTGAGTCTTAATGACAACATTCTTTTGGCCAGTAGTAGAGACAGAAAGGAGCTGGACCATCAAAGCTACTAATAGGATTAGAAATCGCCAGCATACTATAGTGTCAAAATAACACGTTAATTTTTCTGTAGTGATGAGGCGGGCCTCTTCCCACCGCCCAACTCCCAGCCACCGGCTAGCTTATGCCCCCAAATAACACACAAATTTTATTCATTTAAACACTGCCTGACCCATTAGTTTCAGCCTCTTTTTGGCTAATTCTCACATCTTGGTTTAACCCATATTTAGTAATCTGTGTAGCACCACAAGGTGGTGGCTTACCCGGAAGATTCTAGCCTACATCCACCTTGGGTCAGAGCTTCATTGCATCTGCCTCACTTCCCTTCTTCCCAGCATTCTGTTCTGTCTACTCCACCCACCTATGTTCTGACCTATCAGGCCAAGCAGTTTTCTTTATTAATTAACCAATGAAACAACAGATAGATAGAAGACCCACCTACATCATTTTTCTTTAATAAATCAACTCTATTATTGCTGCTTGGGGAACCTGTCTCCCAAAGCATAGGGCTCCAAAAGAAACAATGGCATTGGCATGACCTAAGATGTATCTACCCAAGGGAGCTAGGGAGAAAGACACACTCTCTCAATGGTTTCCTTCTTTATTCTCTATTCTTCTTGTCTTCTGTCTACTGTATACCTTTTTCTATGGCTTATATAACCCAACAAACTTCTCAGGCAGTATAGGAATCACAATGTGGTTACATTCTATATTTCAATTGAATGATTATAAGAAATACAGGTAAAACCATGTTTTTTATCACCTTTACATGACTGAAAACAAAGTCATCCCAGTATCCCACTTACATTTACATCAAGTAACTTGTTAGATTAACAGAACAGGAGCAAGCAGAAAGTATTTTATCTCAGCCAACTCTTTTGTTTGCAGGCTACACATTGTGATTACAAAGAAAAACAGCAATCATTCTATTATTTATCTTGATGGACAATTTTATAAGAAATCATAAAGGAATCGCAAGTCTAAACTTTTATGTGTGAAAACCAGTCAGCTGTACTTTAAATCTTTAGGGTGCATATTCACCCATCAATAGTTTCTTATATCAGGACATATAGGGCAGGAACGAGTATAAGGAGTTAACTGTCACCTTTGATCACCAATCAGCCCTAGCCAGGAAAGTGTGTCAGCCAGCAGCAGTTGGGCTGCCTTGTGTTTTTTTACCCTAACCTTGTGAATCTGCAACTCAGCTCTGTGTTTTTCTGAACATTATATTGTTTTCTGGGGCTTTTTATCTTAAGGCTGTTATCAAAACATATGATTTAACCTGAAATAGTTTTAAAGTTTTGTTTTGGCCCAGCGGTGATGGTGCACGCCTTTAATCCCAGCACTCGGGAGGCAGAGGCAGGCAGATCTCTGTGAGTTTGAGGCCAGCCTGGTCTACAAGAACTAGTTCCAGGACAGGAACCAAAAAGCTACGGAGAAACCCTGTCTTGAAAAATTAAAAAAAAAGTTTTGTTTTGGCTAATGGTGCACACATAAACTTGTGACTGTGTCTTTTAGCATCAAATTGAAGAAACTTGAGCCAGCCTGGCTCCTGGGAATCTATTGTTTCTCTTTATCATTAGCTTGAGCTACGATCTATACAGCTACATAAGTGAAACTCATAGGTGTTGTGGATGTCACAGCTCAGGAGTGTGGGTTCCCATGGGTCTGTGAAATGAAGACTCAGAGATGCCTTAAAAATGAATTTAGCCTTTCTTGGCTACAGGGCAGGTCAGTCTTTCTAGAGACCCTACAAGACTGATCCATCAATACTCAACATTCAGGACTCAACCTTCAGGAATGACTGTTTTCCCTTTGCCCAGGGCTCCTTTATTGTTCTCCAATTTTCACCTAGCAAGTACATGTCCATATCCTCAAAACATCCTGACTGGGCCTCTAAAGAGATGATGCAAAAAAATAATTACCTGATTCAGGACAAACCACTGCTTTCTGGGTTTCCTTCTAACCATGTTTTTCATAGGCTTTGTACCCATGGGAAACTCTCAGACAAAGGGCAACAAGAGTTAAAAGAAAAAAGGTTAATTGCTAATAAAAGATGGATAAAGCTAGGTGCTAGCACTCTGGAGCTGGACCAGGTGTAGCCCAGCAAGAATGCTGCCACACATAGGCCCTAGCTCTGTCACATTTCCTTATATTTACTTTTCTTCACCACTGCGAATAAGTTATCATTGTTATATCAATTAGATAGTACAGTTTAGGGAAGTATCATCTTCTTGACAACTCACAGATAAGAATTGCCCAGTAGAATGGAATGTTTTCATGATATAAACACACAACTTCACAAACAGTGGGGATCTCTCCACAGTCATTCACACAGTGCCAGATAACAGAAAAAGACAAGCAACAGAGCCGGGCGGTGGTGGCGCACGCCTTTAATCCCAGCACTCGGGAGGCAGAGGCAGGTGGATCTCTGTGAGTTTGAGACCAGCCTGGTCTACAGAGTTAGTTCCAGGACAGGCTCCAAAACCACAGAGAAACCCTGTCTCGAAAAACCAAAAAAAAATAAAAAAATAAAAAAAAATAAAAAAGACAAGCAACAAGCATGAAAAGGCACAGCAAAAACAAAACATGCCCATGAGTCTGTGATCTCAGGGTCTTGCCTGTCCAACTTGGCCCATGAGAGAGTTTCTCCCCACTGAGCTGATACCGTGGGTTTCAAATGCCACCTGACCTCTTACATGGCCACCAGCACTCTATGTAATGATGCTATTATATTGGGTGAACATTTTTTTCAGCCTCATCCTAAAAATAAATCAGTCCTCTGCTTCCCCATTTCTCCCTTGTTCCTCTTTGACACCAGCTCCATGTCGCTCCCTGACCCTGTTCCCCTTCAAGTCCTAGCACCCATAAACAGGATTTAATGAGGCACCACGACAGATGGGATAAGTTCAGGTACAGAGGTACGATCATGATAGAGAGTCTGGTCTTATTTTCAGCAGCAAGGGTACAATGAGGTGCTTGAGGAAGGTTCAGGGTATTAAGTAAGGTGTGTTTCAGTGAATGCAGTGATTTGGGTTGTAGTGAAACCGTTCTTATGGATGTAAGAGCAGACGTAGGGAACCAGGAGGGGGCTTGCAGAAGGAAGTGCACAGCATTTTAAAGAAACCTTAACAATAACTTTTAAACCACTCTTATTTATGACCATGTCTGTCTTGTCTGTGTGAGTATATTGCTAATTGGGGACACAAACCTATTCATGGAGGCAAAGACCAGAGGAGGGTGCCAGGTGTCCTCCTCTGTCAATCTGTCCATTTCCTCCAGTCAGGCTTCATCATATTCTTCATATTCGTGTTTGTGTGAATGTGTTTGTGAATGGTCCTTATGCATATCTGGTATCTGAAGAAACCAAAGAGGTCATCAAATCACAAAAAGCTGACATTCATGGCAGTTTTTAGCTATCTGACATGGGAGGTGGGACAAAACTCAGGGCCTCTGCAACAACAGCAGTGCTCTTAGCCACTGAGCTACCTCTCCTCTTCCAACTATTAAGTTTTGAGTTAAGATGTTGTTGGACACTGAGTCACTTCTCAAGAAGCCCAACTCCATGAATTTTTTAAATGAGCACTTTCTTACCACTGATGTTTAACATCATGACTGGTCCCTGTCTCAGCCCCTTGCAGTCACTACCTCCCACTATCCTGACACACCATCAACTGCATCTGTGTTTGAACATCATTTAGATGAAGAAGATGGAAACAAAACTGGCTTATATGTAGCATTAAGTTGGCAAGTTTCACTTCCACCATTGATCTGGTCTGAGGTTTGTAAGTACATTGTTGCATAAGATTCGATGCTGTGACCCCATCCAAAAACATAAATACATCACATCAAACATATGCAGAGCTTTATCTTAGCATTGTCCCCTAAACAACACTGGACACTGACCATTTTCATAGCCTTCCATTTCTATTAGCTGCAGTGCAATCTAGAGAGAGTAAAAGTTACAAAAGAGGGAGGGTTATTTGCAAACTCCACACGATGGTCCTCAAGGGCTCTGAGCACTGGGAGGTTGTCATGTTTCTGACACCAATTCCCTGTAGATGCCCTGATGGTTGCATGGTTGGGTATTTCCCTAACTGTCCAAACTGCAGTCATGACTCACATTCAGGACCACTACTAGGTGACTATCACTTTCCTTCCCATGTAAACCAGTGGGTGGGTTAGGGCTGTTCTCTCTGAACGTTGTCAGGAGGCATTGGACAGGCTGAAGCTGGACCACAGGAAGCATGGTTCACCTGGCCAGACTGAAGGGTATGGGCACAGAACTAATGCACATCTGCATCCACATCTGTATCTATTATTTTTGAGGTAGGGTCATGTGTAAGTGAGACTGGCTTCAAACTGTATGTGCAGACAAGGATGACTACTGGTTCTCTAGTCTCTACTTCTCTTGTGCCAGAATTATAAACAAGTGTTGCCCTGTCTCCCTACTCTACAGTGCTGGTATCCTGATTAGAAAATCCAACCAATCGGTGCAGACCCTGCCTGTCTGGTGAATTAACCCTTCACCTCTTAGGTCCTCAGGAGAGAAAGGGTGGCCAGCAGAGGGGTTCCTGTTAATCAGTCTGTGTCTAGGTGTTTTCACAGTGTAACAACAAAGTCTGCACCAACTAACCACAACCCTTGTACCCTTATGCTTGGCAGCTTCAAAAAAAATATGGAGACGTGTTCACAGTGTACCTGGGACCGAGGCCTGTAGTCATGTTGTGTGGGACAGATGCCATAAGGGAAGCTCTGGTGGACCAAGCTGAGGCTTTCTCTGGCCGGGGGACCATTGCTGTGTTTGACCCAACTGTACAAGGACATGGTGAGATACGGGACAGGATGGAGTGGAGGATGTCATCCAGGAAGTTGTGTGAGAGGTGGAGCCAAATATGTGGGGAAGAACTCAGGGTCTTTGAACTTCCCTTGTAACCCATCAATGCTTCCCCTCCATTCCTAGGTATGATCTTTTCTAATGGGGAACGCTGGAAGACACTTCGGAGATTCTCTCTGGCCACCATGAAAGATTTTGGGATGGGCAAGCGAAGTATAGAGGAGCGGATTCAAGAGGAGGCCCAATATCTGGTGGAGGAGCTGCAGAAATCCCAGGGTGAGTTCCAGAGAATGGGAAGAAAGAAGATGGTGACACAGGGACCTGAGTGCAGAGCCTAAGAAAGAGAAAGAGACAGACAAGGGTAGAGAAACAGACAGGCAGACAGACACGCACGCATATACACACACACATGCACATAGAGAGGGAGAGATACACAGAGACAGAGTGAGTTTGGGGATGAGATACAGACAGAAGTGGAAAGAGATTCACAAGGACAGGAAAGAAATTTGAGGTATTTTGTTTCCAAGCACATACTGCCCATGGTGGTCACTTCCCTTCAGAAAATCACTCTGTGAGTTAATTTTCTTCATCAATTGGATAGTTTTGGTGAACACACATCCTCTCAGAACTCAGAAGGTGACAGAAGATGGCCATGAGCTCAAGTCTAGCCTTGTCTACATTTTGAGGTCCTGCCTTTGATGTGGCTGTGGCTGAGTTGTGGAGAGCTTACAGCACCATATGCAGTGGGCATGGTCCTGCATGTGTGTAATCCCAGCACTCCAGAGGTAGAGGCAAGAGAGTGAGATTTCCAAGTTCCTCTTCTATTGCACATAGAGTTCAATGCCACATTGTCTTAACCTTTGTCTTTGCTCCCTCTTCTGCCCATGGTCTTATCAAAGACAAACATAGATGTTAGTTCAATGAAAGGGAAGTGAGCAGGAGGGCCTGCAGATGTGGTCTAAGCAGGGAATTGTGTTTTCTTCCATGTGATTGTCCTGGTGAACAGCAGTGAACACACAGAGGCTCATTCGATAGAACTCAGAGGACCTCTGGGCACTTTAAGGTTCTTTATACCAAGGTCACATTGGTACACAACCATGCTTGCACCTCCATTTCTTTACACTGGCTATTTGCCATCTCTTATTGACCTTTCTTAAGATATCTGAGGATTCAGTGAGGAGACAGGAGGTAAGAAAGTTGCAGAGGCTGAGAAAATGATGGGAGAAAGTCAGTGATGGAGGGACCCAGAGGGAGAGACGTGAGCTCCAAGGCTGAGAGTGAAGCTGTTGAGCCCCAAGGAAGGATCCACACAGGATCAGAGACCACAGATAAGCCATCCTTGGGTGAGGGACAACAGTGCCCCAATAATTTTGGACTGACAGTAGCCCTCCAACAACCAGGGTCCAAGACTGAACCTGCCACACCAAGGCAGTAGGCAGCAGGGGCTGATGGCTTCTGGAACACCACAGAGCTCAGAAGTGACAGGAAAGATGGAAGAAGTCAGAGAAGGGATGAGGAAAGTCACAGAAGGGTTGGAAGAAGTCAGAGAAGGAATGGAGGAAGTCAGAGAAGGGATGTAGGAGGTCACAGAAGGAATGCAGTAAGTCAGAGAGGGAATGGAGGAAGACTTGCAGATGGGCACGAAGTGTGCAGGGTTTGTAAATTCACACAGCTATCCATGAACCCTTCTGTGCACCATTTCTGCCCGTGGGAGTTAGCTGTCAGTTCAGAGCCAGGATAGTACAGGTGTAGACTGACTGCACTCACTCTATGACTTGTTCCTAGAATCCTAATTCCAGTCATGATTAGCTGAGTTGCTTTGTGAAGGTGTCTCCCCTTCTGTGTATATGAATAGCATCCCATATTCTGTACAGTACTGAGGGGAGATAAATAAAAGTATGCGTGCATCTCTGAGTGAAGGGTCCAGACTCTTACGTGCTTCATATGAGCAAATGTTTGTTGAGTAGTGAGTGGTAGGGACAGCTTTACAGAGATGGAACTGGAGCCAAATATTTCCCTAGTTCTATATCCCTGTCTCCTGTTCTGCATCCTCACCCTCCAGGAGCTCCCCTGGATCCTACTTACCTCTTCCAGAGCATCACAGCCAACATCATCTGCTCCATTGTCTTTGGAGAGCGCTTTGACTACAAAGACCGCCAGTTCCTGCACCTACTGGATGTGATCTATCGGACCTTCCCGCTCATCAGCTCATTCTCCAGCCAGGTCAGTAGGTGGGAAGAGAGGAGCATCCAAGGCAGAGGAAAGAAGAGGCTGCTCTGTGGGTGAAGAAGGCGGTGTCTTAGGAATGGAAGAAAGGCAGAGACAACATTGAGAAGCAAGGAAACTTGGGCTCCTGGAGGGATGGAGGGAGAAACAGAGGAAGAGAGGAATGTTAATCAGGGTGGAGAGGTCTTAATGCAGAAATATTGAATCATCCCAACATAAGAAAATGATGAGGTGGGGGATGCAGCTGTATCTTAAAGGACAGAGGAGATCATAGTTTATGCATGAGCCCTGAGTTCATCTCTAGGACTTGGTGGTGTACAATACATAAAATATCAGAATTTCGGTGGTGGAGGCTGGAGCATTAGAAATCTGGGACAATCCTAGGCTACATGTTGAATTTAAAGCCTGTCTGGCATTAATGTGTTCAAAACACAATACCCCACAATTTAAAACAAATTAAGACAAAACAAGGGGGATTGGGAGAGAGAGCAGAGAAAATTGAAATACAGAGAATGTAAAATGAAGGTTAGAGACTGATTTGAAGATACAGTTCAAGGCATGGGTATGTATGGCACGCATGTGTGGGAGGTGTGTGTGTTCTTTTGTGACATCTGTCTACCTAGGAGCACTGTCCACTTCCTGAGACCTGCTAGTTCCAGTTGACCTCCTCAGCCCTTTTTTCTTACAGGTGTTTGAGCTCTTCTCTGGCTTCCTGAAGTACTTTCCTGGTACCCACAGACAAATCTACAAAAACCTGCAGGAAATCCTTGACTACATTGGCCACAGCGTGGAGAAGCACCAGAAAACCTTGGACCCCAACAATCCAAGAGACTTCATTGATACCTACCTTATACGCATGGAGAAGGTACGTCCTGTGTGAATGAGAGGGGATGGCTGAGAGTGAAGGCTGAGGGTGTGAGTGGAGGAAAGGGGGGCAGAGGATGGGGAGGAGAGACAGGAAATGGAGTAGAAGAGATGCAGAAGTGTCTGGAAAATGATGAAAATAAAAGGAGGAGAAAATGTGATATGGAGAAAGAAGGGTGGGGAAGAAACACAGAGTGAGGGACAGAAGGCAGGAAAGACCTCAGAGAAAGAAAGAACCTGGGAGACAAACCATGCTAAACTACAAGAGAGCAAGCACAGCAGAGAGAGAGGGCAGAGCAGAAGCCAAGTGACATTGTCGAGGACTGGAAAATGCCATGTGGTCCAGATAGTGAGACAGAAGGACAATTCCCAGAATGTGTGCGCATCTCCCTGCAAGTTTCCAGTCACCCCTGACCCTCCCTTCTCTCTCCCATCTGGAACCAGGAGAAGTCCAACCAACACACAGAGTTCCATCACCAGAACCTCATGATCTCTGTGCTGTCTCTCTTCTTTGCTGGCACTGAGACCAGCAGCACCACGCTCCGCTTTGGCTTCCTGCTCCTGCTCAAATACCCCCATGTTGCAGGTGAGCCACAGGCGGCCAGTTGGGGAATCTTCTAGCTTCCTTTTTTTGCAGAGGTTTGTGAGGATGAGACATGGGCCTCTTACATCTGGAGCTCTGAAGGCTTTGGTCTACTTCTAACCTAAGGCAGTGCTGTGAGTGGTGTGTGAATGAACCCTCAGCTGGTCCATTTCCATTGTTTTCTGCTATAACTTGAAGGTTGATCCTTCCATCCATCCATCTACCTACCCATCCTTCCTTCCCTCCTTTCCTTCTGTCTTTACATCCATCCGTTCACTCTTCTTTCTGTCCATACTCCTCTTCATCCATTTATCCATTCTATTCATTTACCCATCCATTATCTACCCATCCATACATTCATTTTTCCATACACACCTACTCACCCACTTATGTAATCCTCTGCCCATCTTCTCTCTATCTATACATTATTAATCCTTGGTTCTTTCTTCTCTGCTTCACCTAAGGGAATATATTTCATTCATTTATTTGGATTAATCACTTTGCAATTTTTATTTTTTTAATTTAATTTAATCTTTAAATAAAACAAACTCTCCTTTTCATTTAGCATACCAATCCCAGTTCCCTCTCCCTCACCTCCTCCCCTCCCTTCTACCTATCACCTCTCCACCCCTCCATCCATTCCTCAGAGAGGGTAAGGCACATTGCTTTGGAGAAGGTCCAAAGCCCTCCCTACTATATCTAGGTTGAGCAAGGTATCCATTCAAAGAGAATAGATTCCCTAAAAGCCCACTCAAACAGTATGGATAACTCCTGGTGTCACTGCCAGTGACCTGTCTGTCTTCCCCAGCCATATAACTGTCACCCATATTCAGAGGGACTAGTTTGATCCTATGCTGGTCCCTTCCTTGTTTGACTGGAGTTGGTGAGCTCCCATTAACCCAGGTAAACAGCATCAGTGGGTGTTCCCATTATTGTCTTGACCTCTTTGCTCATATTCTCACTCCTCCCAATCTTCAACTGAACTTTGGGAGCTTAGTCCAGTGATCTGCTGCGGGTCTCTGCCTCTGTTTCCATCAGTTTCTGGATGAGGTTCTATGGTGATATTTAAGATATTCATCAATCTGACTATAGGGCAAGTCCAGTTTGAACACCCTCTCCTCTATTGATTAGGATCTTAGCTGAGGTCATCTTTGTGGATTCATGGGAATTTCTCTAGTGCCAAGTTTCTTGCTAACTCCATAATAGCTCCCTCACACAAAATATCTCTTTCCTTGCCCTCATCTCTGTCCTTCCTCCATCTTGACATGATCTTACAACAGTCAGAATGGCTAAGATCAAGAATACTAATGAGAGCTTATGCTGGAGAGGATGTAGAGTAAGGGGAACACTCATCCATTGCTGGTGGGAATGCAAACTTGTACAACTACTCTGGAAATCAGTATGGCAGTTTCTCAGAAAATTGGGAATCAACCTACCTCAGGACCCAGCAATACCATTCTTGGACATATACCCAAAAGATGCCCAATCATACTACAAGAACATTATTTCAAACTATGTTAATAGCAGCATTGTTTGTAATATCCAGAAACTGAAAACAACCTAGGTGCCCCTCAATCAAAGAATGGATAAAGAAAATGTGGCACATTTACACATTGGAGTACTACTCAGTGGGAAAAAAAAACAATGACATCTTGAAATTTGCATGCAAATGGATGAAACTAGAAAAAAAAAACATCCTGAGTGAGATAACCCAGACCCAGAAAAATGAACATGGTATGTACTCACTTATAGGTGAATACTAGCTGTAAAACAAAGGATAACAAGCCTAAAGTCCCTATCCCTAGGGAAGCTAAGTAACAAGGTGAACCCTAAGAAAAATATGCATAAATCCACCTGGAATGGGGAAATAGGCAAGTATGCCTGACAAAATTGGGAGCATGAGGGTGGGGGGAGAAAGGAGGCTAGAAGGGGAATAGTTGGAGAGAAGGGGAGAGGGAGAAGAAGTAGAGAAAATGGGTAATTTTTATTCTATATCACGGCTGCTTGAGTGGGCTGGCTGTCTTTGATTCCTTGGATCATTCATACACAAATCTGCTCATTCCTTAATCCTTCCACTGGCCTTTGAATTCACCCTTCACGTGTCAATCCACTCCTTCATGTATGCATTTAATAATGCATTCATCTGTGATTTGCTTATCATTCAATATACCTACTTGTTTATTCCTATATTTGCTCATTTATTCATTCATCTATTCCTTTGTTAACCTAACATCACTTCATTATTGGTTAGTTATGTTCACTGATTCATTTGTGTATGCACCATTTTTGACTTGTTAATTAATTAATACAGTGAGTGAGAAGTGGAATATGGACATCTACTTTTCCTTTGTTCATTTCACTCACTCTGCAACCTTTCCTTTATTAACCAACCCATCGATCACTTGGTTGACTTACACACTCACATCCAAAGAATTTGAAATTGATGTGATGTTGTTGTGAGTTTGTCTGCATGGCTCATGTGTGGAGGTGGGAGGACAACTTTGTGCAGTTGGGTCTCTCCTGCACATTCCCATGTGTTCTGATGTCAAAGCCAGGCTGTCAGGATGGAAACCAATGCATTTGCTGACTGAGCCCTTTCATTGGCCATCATATTAACCAATGTGTTCATATTCTGTTCATACACAGATTAATTTACTTTCCTTTTATTCCTGAGTACAAAGCCTTATATTGTTGGCCTGCATTTTTAAACTTTTTTTTTACTAATGTTCATTGCTGTTTTGTCTGGATATATTTCTGTATGAGGGTTTGGATCCCCTGGACCCAGAGTCACAGACAGTGTGAACTGCCATGAGGGTGCTGGAAATTGAACCTGGGTCCTCTTCAAGAGCGGCAAGTGTTCTTAACCACTAAGACATCTCTCCAGGACTCTGGCTTTTTAAATATAAATTGCAAGCAAGAAATCTGTCTGTCTGTCTTTCTCTCTGTATGTTTGTGTATGTGGGGGGGTGTCTGTGTGTTATGCAGAAACACAAGTTATAACATTACATTACAATTGGGGAAAATTCTTACCATCTTCCACTCCAGCCCTCACTCAGACTGATAGACAAAAAGAGCCCTTTGAGGTGGGTTTTCCTTTTCTCTCTTTTTATGAGCAAGGTTGGAGCTTTGGAGAGAGTCTCTAACATAGCCCTAAGTATGGCTGGAGAAAGGCGCGGGTATGCGTGTCCCAGAGTGCACTGTGATTTTCTCAGCAGAGTCTCCTGGATCTGCACTGTTCCTAAGCTATTGGCTCACAGAAATCAGGGTTACGGTGCATTGCCTCCATGAACAGGGCAAGCATTGTCTGCTGTCTCCCTTTTCTGTGCAGAGAAAGTCCAAAAGGAGATCGATCAGGTGATCGGCTCACACCGCCCACCATCCCTTGATGACCGCACCAAAATGCCTTACACTGAGGCTGTTATTCGGGAGATCCAGAGATTTGCAGATATTATCCCCACTGGAGTGCCGCACAAAGTCACCAAAGACACTTTGTTCCGAGGGTACCTGCTCCCCAAGGTGAGACCAGCTGTGATTCCACATCTCTATGCCATGATTATCCTCCACTCTCCCAATCACCACCCTCAGCCTGTTTGTGGTTTCCCAGCATTCTGGGGTTCCCTAAGACTAACTGCCTGCATATGGAAATCAGCATATGCTAATATCTTTGTCTCTCACAATGTCTCCTAGAACACTGAAGTGTACACCATCCTGAGTGCAGCTCTTCATGACCCACGGTACTTTGAACAACCAGATGCCTTCAATCCTGACCACTTCCTGGATGCCAGTGGGGCTCTGAAGAAAACTGAAGCATTTATGCCCTTCTCTATAGGTGAGA
>NW_004949172.1:1578901-1583590 GCF_000317375.1 Microtus ochrogaster | reverse complement strand
AAGATAAAACAAAAAACCATCACATCGAAGCTGTACAGTGCAAACCAACAGAAGGAGTAGAGCCTAAAAGAAGGCACTAGAAGCAGAGACCCACTCATTCGCACACTCAGGAATCCATGGAAACACTAAACTGAAAGCTATAAGATGTGCACAGAGGACCTGGTGCAGACCCGAACAGGCCCTGTGCCTGCTGCCTCAGTCTGAGTTCATATGAGCTCTGCTCAGTTGGTTCAGAGCCTCGTTCTCTTGGTGTCCTGCATCCCCTCCGTCTCTTACCCTCTTTCTGCCTCCTCTTCCTTTGGGTGCTCTGAGCTCTGAGGGGAGGGTTTTGACAAAGACATTTCATTTAGAGCTCTGTGTTCCAAGGTTTCTCTCTGTGTGAAACGTCTGGCTGTGTCTCTGAATTTGTTTTCATATGCTGCAGGAGGAAGCTTCTCTGGTGATGGATGAATAAAGAGGGCTCTGATCTATGAGTGTAGCAGAATATCTTCAGGGGTCATTTTGTTCTTACTTTTATTTTTCTTTTTGAGCTGTAGCATTTTTCTCCTAGTTCCTGGTTCCTGGTCACTCAAGCAATGCCACATATTCAAACCATACATTGGATAATTACTCCCACAATGCACTGCATTGTGCCACTGTTGAGTCCTGATATTTCGTATAGGCAGGATAGCATGGTTCATCAAAGGTTTTGTGGCTGGGTTGGTATATACATTTCTCATTTGGTAGCCTGTAGAATACTTCCTATACCAAAGATGTTAAATCACGGGTGTGAAGGTTCTATGTAGGCCCCAGCTACATGTCTCCAGTTCAATGAGTTGTGTGGGAATTGTCTTCAGCGATGAAGCCTTGCTGTCAGTTTGTGGAGCCAACCTACTGTCTTGACAACAGCCTTGGGTTGTTTGGGGTTGGCCAGAAACCCAATTGAATGTTACCTAATCAAAGTACTAAAAGCTTCATTTAATGACAAGATCTGACCAGGTGGGACTATGCCTCCCTCATTATTTGGAGAATTCATGAGGCTCACCTTCCTGTAGTTTAGGAAGTTTCTGCTGCACTAAGTTTTCACACCAGCACTCAATGCCCCTCAATTCTAACTGTCTCTCCCCACACTGTATCCCTCAAGCCCAGCTCTCCTCCCTCCCGGACCTCCCATTCCTGTCCATTATGATGCCCCTAGTATACCCATGAACTCTGTTCTATTTTCCCTCCCAGGGAGATTTATATTCCCCTCCTAGTACATTTGTCTGTATCTAACGTTCTGGGTCTATGGATTGTAGCTTTGTTATCATTTATTTAATGACTAATATTCACCTATAAGTGAATACATGCCATGTTTATCTTTTTGGGTCTGGGCTACCTCACTCAGGATTCTTTTCTAGTTCCATCCCTTTGCCTAAATTTTCATGATACTGTTTTTTTTTTTAAAAAAATCCGAATAATACTCCATTGTATAAATATAACACATTTTATTCATCCTTCTGTTGAAACTCTCTGTCCCTAGGCTTTCTTTTTTTTCCCTGGATTTGGGGGCAGGGTACATTGGGAGAATTTCAGTGACTGTTTCCATTTCTCTAGGGATTATAGGTCTGTTTAAATTCCTTATTTGATCTTGATTTAACTTTGGTAAGTAGTGCCTATCAAGAAAAGTATCCATTTCTTTTAGATTTTCCAATTTGGTGGAATATAAGTTTTTTAAGTATGTCCTTTAAATTCTCTGATCTCCTCAGGGTCTCTTATGTATCAGCGTTTGATTCTGATTTTGTTAATTTGGTCAGTCTCTTTCCACCTTTTAATTTGGATAAAAGTTTGTCAACCTTATTGATTTTTTTTCTAAGAATCAATTCATCTTTCCTTTTATTGTTTGTATTGCTCTCTTTGCTTCTATTTTATTGAATTCAACCCTGAGTTTGATTATTTCTTGCCATCTGCACTTTTGGGTGTGACTTCTTTTCTTTTCTTTTTTTTCTGAGTAGTGGTTCTCACCCTTCCTAAAGTGCGGCCCTTTATAACATCAGTTAGCTCCAGAATTTCTCTGTTTAGATTTTTTCTGAATGACCTGTCTATTGATGAGTGTGGAATGTTTATGTCTCCCACTGTCAGTGTGTGAGAGTCAATGTATGATTTAAACTGGAGTAGTGTTTCTTTTACAAACTTTAGTGTCCTTGTGTTTGGGGCATAGATGTTAAGAATTTAAATATGCTCTTGGTGGATTTTTCCTCTGATGAGTATGTAGTGTGCATCCCTGTGTCTTCTGATGAGATTTAAATCTAATTTGTTAGATATTAAAATAACCACACTGGTACAATTCTTAAGTCCATTTCCTTGGAACACCTTGTTTTAACCCATTTACCCCAAGGTAATATCTGTCTTTGATGTTAACACAATTTTCTTGGCTGCAGTCAATGGGTGAATCCACTCTTTCATCCATTATGTTAATTTTTTTAAATTTTGGAACTTGAGACCGTTAATGTTGAGAGATATCAATCAATGGGCTATGATTTTTGATTTCTGTTATTTAGTTGGTGCTATTATTGTTGTTGATATTGGTGGTGACGCAGGGTGTGTGTTTTCCTACTTTGATTTTTCTGCTTTGGATTATTTTATTCCCTGTGCTTTCCTGTATCCAGATAATATTTTCACACTGGACCTTTTCTTTGAGCATCTTATTTAGGGCTAAATTTTTGATAAATATTGTTTAAATTTGATTTTATCATCAAATACCTTATTTTTCTCTATCTATGGTGATTAAAAAGTTTGCTTGATATTATTATTAAGGCTTATATCTGTGGGTTTTTTGAATCTGCAGTACATCTGTCTGGGCCCTTTTGGCTTTCAGAGTCTCCATTGAGAAGTCAGGTATAATTCTAATAGGTTTGCCTTTATATGTTGTTTGGTCTTTTTGTTTTGAAACTTAATAATCTTTCCCTGTTCTGTGCATTTATGTGTTAATGGGTCTTTCTTTTCTGATATAATCTACTTGATGTTCTATAAGATTCTTATACCTTTGTAGACAGGATTACTGAGCTCTAGTGGAGACACATTGTCCTGGCTGTGACTGATTGTGTTTTTATGCTGGCATCCAGGAATCTTTTTTGGCGGTGATTATAGGTCTAGGTGCTGATATCTGGGTTTGTCTTTGTTAGGTGGATGTTTGGTTTCTTGGTTTCTGGGGTTTAGGTGAGCATGATGGCTGTGTGTTGTCATAGGAAGCTTTCTGTGGATCTGTTTCCCTATCCTGCCCAGCTGGTGTGTCCCAGGAATTCCTGCTGGTGATGGAGGCTGGGATAATGGGATGAGTTGGGAAAAGGAGGATTGGAGGAGAAGATCTTTGTGATTCACTGGGTATGGGGCCAGGGAGGCAAGGGAGAGCACACCAGGCATTCTGCTGCAGAGCTGTAGGTAAGATGGGGGCAGTAAGGGTGGATCTGGAGAATCAGAAGGAGAGGCATGGATTCTCTGTCAGCCTACCTGCTTCCCTGGTCAGAGTGGACTTTGGCTTAGTAATGGTGCATCCTGGGGAAGATCAGGGAAATTCAAAGAGATGTGGAGTGTGGGTAGGGAAGGCTGCAGCAAGGGTTCTGTTGCAGAGGTGAGGTGAGGACTGGGGTGTGGGTCTTGGGGAACAGAGGGAGAGGTGAAGATCTGCAGTCAGCCTACCTGGATCCATGGCAGGAGTGGCGTGTGGGTTAGCAGAGAGAGTGCGAATTGTTTTTCCTAGGGAACAACAACAAGAATAAATGATATCATCTATGAACTGCCATGAGTTTGTAAGGTCTTGTGGCTAGGGAGGGATTTATCTGTGAGCACTGGGGAGATGAGGCATGTCCTGACACACCTGTCTGTTTGTATTAAATACTCATTGGCTTGTTAAACTGTAAGAGAGATCAAAATTACTAGCATTTATTTTTTTCAAGAACCCATTCATGATGGACAAACTCCTGAACCAGAGAAAGTTCAGTTACAGCTCCCAGCAGTGTCAGCACACAGTGTCTGTAGACCAGAGGGCACTGGGCATGGACACACAGATTGATGGGTACCAGCTCTGCTTTTGCCTTACTTGGCCATGCTGAGGTAGTTGGCAGCCTGGAGCAGCTCAACTGCTGTGATTGACTGAGATTTGTTTTTCATTGGAAGAATACAATCTCTCTAGTGTGTAGTTCAATTGCCTGTAGTGTTTATTTAGTTTGTTACATAAGAAGATGATATCTAGGTTAATTCAGTTTAATGGACTTTATAGGATGTAAACATGGAAACTTTGTGTTCTGGTCTTTAGTTGTCCCCCCAACCTCATGCAAAGTATGGAGCCCAGAGATGTGTATGTCACTATGATAAGCAAGTTCTCTTCCAAAGAGCCCACATCTCCAGACTCCTCCTTGTGCATTGTAGAGATGCTCTCCTGCTGAGCATGCCTGTCCTCATTCCCTCACAGGGATTTAAAGCAAGTGTTCTCCTGCTGAGCCATGTCTCCTCTAGGAAATGTTTAGTCCTGACTGCCAAGAGACTTCAGTGTCCCTGGGCTCACCCTGCTCCTGAATTGTTCATATGACTGTCCCAAGTGTAGAAAGGCAGGGATGTGAAGAAAAGGGACTGAGACAAATCAACAGTAGAGAGGTAAGAATAGCAAGACAGGTTCCAATAAAGAGAGGCACAGAGACACAAGGAATCTACAATAGGAGGAGATGTGTGGTA
>NW_004949172.1:1576904-1577741 GCF_000317375.1 Microtus ochrogaster | reverse complement strand
AGAGAGAGAGAGAGAGAGAGAGAGAGAGAGAGAGAGAGAGGACAGGAGATGAGAGACAGGGGGACAGAGGCAGGGGGCAGACAGAGAGCTCTTGGTATGTACATCATCTTCATGTTGTAATCCTCCAAGTGCACTTGCAGGCATGTGCCCCCATGACTGGCTCATCTAGGGCGCTTAATGCCATTCAGTTGTTGGTCTAAGAGTCTCTGTAAACAGCACCTTCACCTTCAGGGCAGCCAATGAGATGGGGACCAATCTCCCCATGTGATAAAGGAGGGAACATTAAAGATGTTACAATACACATGTTTACACATGCACATTTGTTCCTACTCTCTTGTGTTCTTACAATTCTGAAACAAAGGACTCTGATAATAAGCAAAACCTAGAAATCTGTAAGAAATGACCAGGAGATATTCACCAACAATTTGGCTTGCATTTTATGATTGAATTATTGCATATATGTTGGCATGCATATACATGTGCACTATGGAGGATGTATATATGTTTATGACAGAGGACAGACTGTGGGAATTTGTTCTCTCCTTGCAACATGTGGGTCCAGGGGGTGAACTCATGTCCTCAAGATTGATGGCAGGCTGCCTTCCATTCTCACTTGAATTTCAGATTAAGGGTCAAACTCTTTCTTCTCCATTGCAATGGACAGAGTTGTCTGGGTTTACGGAAGGGACAGTCTGAAGTTTGTATACTCACCTGGGGCTCACATGGCTCATTCTCTGTGCCCACAGGAAAGCGCATTTGTCTTGGTGAAGGCATTGCCCGCAACGAATTGTTCCTTTTCTTCACCACCATCCTCCAGAACTTCTCTGTGTCCAGTCC
>NW_004949172.1:1566305-1574999 GCF_000317375.1 Microtus ochrogaster | reverse complement strand
GGCTGCAATAAATGGACTCTGCATAGGGTCTGAATTCTCTGTCTGTGGACTTGCCTAATGTGTGTAGTTCATGTAAGCAGAAGCACATAACTGTGATCTTTGGTGTCTGGTGTCTTTTATTTCACACAGTATATTCTGAGTCCCTGTGCTTTGCAGACAAGGTCACATCATCCAAGGGCTTTTATTGTGATTTTTCTCAGCAAAAATGCAACAGCTTCTTTCATGTGTTCTGCCAGCAGAACATGTGCTTCAGATTTAGGGTGGGTCTTCCTGCTTCTAATAATTTAATAGAAAATTCCTCACAGGATTCCAGCAGCCTGGGTTTTAGTTGATACCTGATACAGTCAAGTTAGCCCTCAAGAGCAGCCATGACAGTGCCCAGTCCCCTGACCTCCTGGCTATTCTTACATGCAACCTCTTGATTATCTGTTAACTAAGATTTTCTCAGAAAGGCTACTTGCTGCAAACTTTATCATATTCATGACAGGTTTGTGAAGGGACAACCTATTGCCTTGTTCCCTGCTCTACTGTGAAAACCTGAAGAGCAGGTGGCTGATGTCAGGTGTTTAATAAATACAGTGGAAGAATAACCAGTAAGTAAATTAACCACTTGATAAAGTGACACAATAAGTCACTCTTTAAACTTGCCCAACCAATGTGCAGCCCAAACTTGTTTATCTGATCTCTGTCACTCTCCTCAGATGATCACAGTAAATTCTTCTCCCCAAAGTGTGCAAGTTGATACCAGTTCTCTAAGTCATCTGTGTTTGCTGTCTTGCCACCTTCTGACAGAATTGTCTGGGAGCCGCACTTTGAGTGGTGTCCCCTGAAAATGAGCTTCTACACACCACACTGCTGAGACAAGCAGGTGCTTATGAAAATGTCATTTATTTAACATCATCAACTAGGAAGATGTCTCTGAGTAACCACTGGCCAAACAAAAGGCAGCTTTCAAATCACCTCTGAGAAACTAAATTTCCATTTGTCTCACCAAAGTCCCTGTAGCCTAGGGAGAGTTACCAGGATTTTGCCAAGGGAGATTCCTGGCACACCCTCCTCCACCAACAACAGAAATAGGACAACAAACAGCAGCCAACCCATCAAGAACAACAGGGGAATGTGAAGCATGCCAAGGGAGGACCATGGTGTTCTGTCTTCTGAATCTTGCCAGGCTGGGCCTGGGGTGTTTCCAGCTCAAGGGCTGTCCCTCTCAGGACAATGACTTCTTCCTTTGCTGGAAAACATTTTCAAACAGACCTCATGAGCTTACTTAAATCCTTCCAAGGGGTGAGATGTGCTGGAGGTCAGGGTGAGGAGGCAGGAGGTGGAAAGAAGGAAGTGGTGCTCACAGGCAGCGAAGGGTTGCAAGTAGATGGCTCAACAGGCATCTCCAGATCAGGTTGGGAATGTTCTTCTTCTAGTCATAGTGTGGCACTAGAGAAGCTTCTAGAATTCTATTGAGAAGGAACAGAGGGAAGGCAGGTAGGGAGATGGGTTCTAGTAGAAACTTGGGGAGATTTGTAGACATACTGTGTTCTCCATCATGGAGAATAGCATTTCATGTGTGGAATCTGTGAAACTCATAAAGCCCAAAGCTGGAAGGTCCTCAGAAAAGCTGGGATCAGAGCACTCAGGAAAGTGACCACAGAGCTAAAGATTGAGTTCTTTCCTGATGAGACCAGACACTGGGGAGTGTGATCCAGTGAGAGGAAGGACCCATCACTGGTCAGCTTGTGAGGTCTGGGCCTTGATTCTGCAGCTGAGGGGAAATATGGAGATACGGTCACAGCTTACATGGGCCTCAGTCTATTCTAGCCCTGGGTGGACATGTGATGATTTGTGAGGCCCTAATGGGTCAGTTGAGGCTTCTTCTGGACAGGGGCTCATGGCCATCATTGATCCATCTTCCAGGATGTGGTAAGTAAGGAATGGTTCTTAGAGTAGGGGAAGGGAAGTTCCCACCCAATACCACTCTTAGACATGATATTTTTATTAGTTTTTTTTTTTTTTTGGCCAAAGAGTAGACTTGAAAATTCCTCAAGGCATTCTGTCTGACTTCCACAAAGGACTTTGTACCAGAAAATGCAGCCAGAAGGATGGAATCAGAGTGGAGGTTTAGGGTCTGGTGGTGAAGTTTTAGAAATCCTGGCCTGAGATCCAGAGGTCTGTGCAGGAAGTCAACACAATAGAGATACATAGATGGAGAGTGTGGGTGCTAAAGATTCTGATAGAGTGGTGTAGAGACCAATTCAGGGGTTTGAGACAGGACCGAGGATGAAAAACTAAAGATCCAAGGATACATTTTGAGATAGAAATTTCACAGAAAAAAAATACAGAACTGAAATATGGGATACTAGAAAGAGTCAACAGAGACACAAATGTCTTGGTGGGGAGGACAGATGGATGTGAGAATAACAGGGTGTGGTGGTTTGAATGAGAATAACCTGCATGGCTCAGATCTTTGAATACCTGGTCTCCAGTTGGTAGAAATGTTTGGGACAGGTTAGGAGGTGTAGTTTTGTTGGAGGAGATCTGTCACTAGGGATGGTTTGGGGTTTCCAAACCATCTGGGAAAGCCCATGCCTTTCCCAGATAGCGCTCTGTCTACCTCCTACACAGATGAGATGTAAGCTCTCAGCTACTGCTTCAGCACCATGACTGTCCACCTGCTTTCAGGATCGTGAACATGATGGTCATGGCCTCACCTCTGAAACTATAAGCCCTAATGAATCCTTTTTCTTCTAGGCTGTGCTGGTCATGGTGTCTTAGCAGTGTAATGGAAGAGTAACTAAGACAAAGGGCATGAAGGGAGGACAGACTCTCAACAAGAGAGTCAGAGTTTAGACCAGAGAGACACAGATGCACAAGGAATCACACCATGGCAGATGACTGGAGAATAATTGACACAGCACAGTTTCAGATACATGTTGTAATAAGGGTGGTGGGCCGCTTCCACCCGGCTAGCTTTACCCGAAATAATTACATGGAAACTGTATTCTTTTAAACACTGCCTGGCCCATTAGTTCTAGCCTCTTATTGGCTAGCTCTTACATATTGATCTAACCCATTTCTAATATTCTGTGTAGCCCACGAGGTGGCTTACCAGGGAAGATCTTAACCTGCGTCTGTCTGGAGCAGGAGAATCATGGCGACTCACTGACTCAGCTTCTTTCTCCCAGAATTCTGTTCTGTTTACTCTGCCTATGTAAATTCTACCCTATCAGAGGGCCAAGCAGTTTCTTTATTACTTAACCAATGAAACAACAGATAGAAAGATGACCCTCCTCCATCAGATACAGGCAAACTAGGAATGGTACCAATCATGTGAGAGTCAGACAGGAATATTATAGGTGACACCTGGACCTCATAATGTACCTCTTGTTCCCAGGGCCTTTTCTGAATCCAGTCATTTTTCTCTGTGCCATGGCCAAATGGCATCTGCTCCATGATTTTTGGTGAGCTCTTTAATTTCTAGGATCCCAAATTTGTACATTCACTAAGTTCACTGAGTGAAAGATTCGCTATCATCAGTTCTTTCTATATCTAAGGTCAGAGATTCTTTCATGGGCCAGGAATCAGTGTGGGTGGATTCTGGGAAGAGACCAGTGGTCTAGAGCATAGAGGCAAGAAAATCCTCAGAGGTCAGAATTCCAGAGAAATAGAGATTATATCATTCTCTGTATGCTTCTGAGTGTGGTATCACTCAGTGGGTAACCAGTAGCATCCATAGTGACTGAGGAAAAGGAAATTGCTAAGTCATGCTCAGATGGAAAAGTGTGTGCACAGCTGCATGGAGCCCTGGGTCTGAGCCATGGAATCACATAAAGGGATTGTGCTGGGGCAAGTTTTTTTCCTATAATTTGGAAGGTTGTGGCAGATGTTCATGAGTTCAAGGTTATCCTTAGTTATTTACATGGAGGCCAGCCTGGAATACATGAAACTCCATATGAAAAAATAAACAAAATTCATCTTTTTCTCAAGGAAAATGCATTGTTTGTTTACAGAAGTCTGAGACTGCATTTCTGGATCTGGTTTGCCCAAGTTCACATCCCTAGACTTCCATAAACACATCTTACCTTCCAAATGTATTGACAGTCTTTGGAATATCAGAATGAGACCAAAATATCCCACAACAGCTAGGAAGCCTGTTAATGGTGGCACAGAGGGAATTTCTCTCTCAAGATCCTGGGTGGTCAGGACGGCAGGACTGTTTCTGCAGTACCACAGGATAGGGGCTGGCATTGCATACAGGGACATTTCAAAATCCACAGTGGGAACATGGCTTGCTCCCTGTAGATGACTGCTGATGGATGTATCCCCCAGAAGACCTCTGGGCAAACAGGCATTCCCTTACTGCTGCTGGGATGAGTTGGATCTGAGCTCCAGGGCTACCCTTGGAACCACTCCTGCATTAGCCTCTCACTTACTGGGATTACTTGATGTGGGAGTGATTTCTTATTAATAAAGAAACTGCCTAGGCCCCTTAATAGGCCAACCCTTAGGTGGGTGGAGTAAACAGAACAGAATTCTGGGAGAAAGAAGCTGAGTCAAGGAGTCACCATGATTGTCCCACTCCAGACAGACGCAGGTTAAGATCATTCCTGGTAAGCCGGCTCGTGGGCTACAGCAGATTATTAGAGATGGGCTAGTCCAGGTGCGAGAGTTAGCCTAGAAGAGGCTAGATAGAAATGGCCAAGCAGTGATTAAATGAATACAGTGTCCGTGTAATTATTTCAGGTAAAGCTAGCCTTGCGGGCAGCGGGGTGCTGGGGACGCAGCCCCGCCGCTCCGATTACTACAATTACTGGTGGGATCCATCATACCTGGCTTCCCTCTCCATTTTATTTGTGTGTGTATGCTGGGTGGGGACAAGCTTGTGGAGATCAGAGAACAGCTGTGCAGCATGGACTCTTGGGACTGAACTCAGGCCATCAGGTTTGCACAGCTGGTGTTTTATCTGCTGAGCCCTCTCACCAGCCCCCTCAACATTTTATTAATTCTTCTTCTTCTCATCCTCTTTCTTTTCTTCCTTTCTTTTTTGTGTTTGAAGACAGGATTTCTCTGTGTAACTCTGGCTATCTTGGAACTCCCTCTGTTGACCAGGCTTGTAGTGGCATTTCACTTGTGTTTTAATAAATAAAACTTCCTGAGGATCAGAAAAATAAAGCAGCCACACTGGCCAGCCTTCAGACCAGGCAGTAATAACACGCACCTTTAATCACAGTAAACATTTTAGTTTGCCATAGCAACCTGGCAGTAGTGGGACATGCCTTTAATCCCAGAAGTAGTAAGGATTATAACAAGGGAGGAGACAGGTCTCATTCTGAGATCTCTGGAGACAAGATCAGCATTTCAGATTGAGGTCGAGGTAAGAGTCAGTGGCTGGCTGCTTTGCTTTTTAGATCTTCAAGTTGAACCCCAGTTTCAGTCTCTGAGGTTTTATTAATTGTGCTTTGCAGGCTGGACTCAAACTTATAGAGATCCACCAATCTCTGCCTCCTGGATGCTGGGATCAAAGGAGTGCACCATTACCCAGTGGTTTGGTAATCCTTTTTCAGTTTCTTTCTTTCTTTCTTTCTTTTTTCTTTCTTTCTTTCTTTTTTTCTTTCTTTCTTTCTTTCTTTCTTTCGGCAGTCAGTATTAACTGGCTGGGTGAGCCTTGGAGAAGCAAAGCCCTAGGACTGTGTGTCCTGAGGACTTCATGCTGTTATTGAGCATAGATCTGCTTATTGCCCTCATGGTCACCATGTCCCTCATAATCTATGGATGGCATGAAAACTCTCAGGAGCTTTATATTCTCTCACTAGACAGTGTTGCTGGTATTTACAATTGTAGTTATTGACTTTTACAAGCATTGCTTCTAGAGAAGATGAATGATTCAACCACTACCCTTGGAAAGAATCTAGACATGTAGATTGTTAGTAAAGTTAGGTTAAGATGTTTTGTTAATGACTTTGACGTAGGAGATCTTGGGTAGCAATTTAAAGCACCTGTACCATTAGCATCCCTCAGATTTCTGGAAGAGAAATGTTAAGGCTCAAAGCTGTGTAGACACTGACCCAGTCCCCTTCATCAAAACAAAACAGACAATAATCTGTGATGTGGACTCCAGTTTGTCAGACTTAAAAACCAGTGTTTTCGTATAACTTTCAAGTACTTCCTAGAGCAGGCACCTTGGAACAGGTACAGGGGAGGTCAGGGTGAATTCAGTAGCCCTCTTGTACACAGATGATTAAAGGGCTGGGAAAGAAATCAGAGAAACAAATATCATCAAATATCTCAGAGTAACTCTAACCAAACAAATGGAAGACTTGTATGACAAGAACTTTAAATCTTTGAAGAAAGAAATTGAAGAAGACACCAAAAAGTGGAAAGATCTCCCATGCTCTTGGGTAGTTAGAATTAACATAGTAACAATGGAAATCTTACCAAAAGCAATCTACAGATTCAATGCAATACCCATCAAAATCCCAGAAAAATTCTTCACAGACCTTAAAAGAACAGTACCCAACTTCATATAGAAAAAGCAAAAAAACCCAGGATAGCCAAAACAATCCTGTACAATAAAAGAACTTCTGGAGGCATCACAATCCCTGACTTCAAACTCTACTACAGAGCTACAGTACTGAAAACAGCCTGGTATTGGTATAAAAACAGACAGAAGGACCAATGAACCAAATCGAATATCCAGATATTAATCCACACACCATCAAATGCCTGATTTTTGACAAAAAAAAATCAAAAAATATAAAATTTAAAAAAGAAGGCATATTTAACAAATGGTGCTGTATCCTGCTATATTACTGAGTTTATGAGTTGTAGAAGTTCCGCAGTAGAATTTTTGAGATCTGTTATGTAAACTATCATATCATCAACAAACAGTGAGAGTTTGACTTCTCTGATTTATATTCCTTATATCTCATTTTTGTGTCTTATTGTTCTAGCTAGGCCCTCAAGAACTATATTGAATAGATATGGAGAGAGTGGACAACCTTGTCTTGCTCCTGATTTCAGTGTGATCACTGGGAGTTTGATTTTGATTGTTGGATGGCTGTATATTGCCTTTATTATGTTTAGATATGTTCCTTGCATCCCTGCTCTCTCCAAGACCTTTATCATGAAGGAATGTTGTATTTTGTCAAAAGCTTTTTCAGCATGTAATGAGATGATCATGTGTTTTTTATTTTTCAGTTTGTTTATATGGTGGATTATGTTGACAGATTCTCATATGTTGAACCATCTCTGTATCTCCTAGATGAAGCCAACTTGATCATGGTGGATGATGGTTCTGATGTGTTCTTGGATTTGATTTGCCAGTATTTTACTTAGTATTTTTGCATCAATGTTCATGAGTGAGATTGGTCTGTAACTTTCTTTCTTTGTAATGTCTTTCTGTGGTTTGGGTATCAGGGTAATTGTAGCCTCATAAAAAAGAGTTTGGCAATATTCCTTCTGTTTCTATTGTGTGGAATAATTTGAGGAGTATTGGTATTAGTTCTTCATTGAAGATCTTATAGAATTCTGACCTGAAACCATCTGGTCCTGGGCTTTTTTTTGGTTGGGAGAGTTTTGATGACTGTTTCTATCCCTTCGGTAGTTATAGGTCTGCTTGATTTGCTATTCTGGTCTTGATTTAATTTTGGTAAGTGATATTTATCCAGAAAGTTGTCCATTTCTTTTAAGTTTTCCAATTTTGTGGAATACAGGTTTTTGAAATATGACCTGATGATTCTCTGTATTTCCTCCATGTCTGCTGTTATGTCCCTTTTTTCATTTCTGATTTTGTTAATTTGGATATTCTTTCTCTGCCTTTTAGTTGGTTTAGATAAAGATTTGTCTATTTTGTTGATTTTCTCAAAGAACCAACTCTTTATCTCATTGATTCTTTGTATTTTTTTGTTTCTATTTTGTTGGTTTAAGCTTTAAATTTCTTTATTTCCTGCAGTCTAATTCTCTTGAGAGAGTTTGCTTCTTTTTGTTCTAAAGTTTTCAAATGTTCTATTAATTCATTTTCTAGCTTCTTTATGTAGGCATTTAATGCTATGAACTCTCCCCTTAACATTACTTTCATTGTGTCTCACAAATTTGGGTATGTTGTGTGGTCATTTTTACTGAATTTTAGGAAGTCTTTAATTTCTCCCTTTATTTCTTTCTTGACCCCATTTATGATTCAGGTGAGTGTTGTTTAATTTCCATGTGTTTGTGGGCTTTCTGGAATTAGTATTGCTGTTGAATTCTAGTTTTAAGCCATGGTGATCTGATAAGATACATGGGGTTAATCCAATATTTTTTATCTGTTGAGGTTTGTTTTGTTATTGAGTATGTGGTCAATTTTTGAGAAGGTTCCATGAGGTGCTGAGAAGAAAATATATTCTTGTATGTTTTGATGGAATATTCTATATATGTCTGTTAAGTCTATTTGAGTCATAACATCTGTTAGTTCCCTTATTTCTTTGTTCATGTTTTTGTCTGACTGACCTGTCCAATGGTGAGAGTGGAGTATTGAAGTCTCCCACATCAACAAGTGTGTGGGGTTTAATGTATGATTTAAGCTTTATAAGTGTTTCTTTTGCATATAAAGGTGCCCTTGTATTTGGGTCATAGATGTTCTGTATTGAGATTTCCTCTTGATGGATTTTTTTTCTGTGACTAATATGAAATGTCCTTCTTTGTCTCTTTTGATTTGAGTTTGAA